>NW_026612709.1:0-74971 GCF_029582105.1 Oenanthe melanoleuca
GTCAGTAATCTGTTCACTGCAAAAGTCTTTGTTGATGCAGAAACAGATTGTGAAATGATCTAGTAAAGGTACAAATTCTGCCACAGTTACCAGGCTCCATTTGGAGAAATTAGTCCCGAGGGGTTGGTGGTTCTGTTTTGGGGAGGATCAGCTGCTTTGGCCATTTCTGGATCGTGGGGCTCTATGTGCTATTTCGCTGCTCTTAGCCAGAGAGGCTTCCAAGAAGCAAAACTCGGGGCAGATCCTTGTTTGCATTGAGGCTGGTGTTAAGAAGCCTGTGTCTCTGTCCCGGCAGAGCTGGTGGAAGAGGTTCATGCCAGGAGCCCTGAAGTCGTCCAGCGCTGTGCCCTGCCCGTGCTCTGGTCCTTGCTGGAGAACAAGGCGCTGCCTGTGCGAAGCGCCAATGTCCGCACGGTGCTCACCAGGCTCGCCTCTGCCCTCTACAAGGTGATGGGCACCAAGCTGAGGAAGTGTGCTGCCAGCCAGCCCCCACACGTGCGGGAAAAACTCTCCAGCATTTTGGGCTGGTGAAGGCTTGGTGTTCTCCAGCAAGCTGACCAAGGGCTCAGATGGACACCACCGGATGTGACATTTTAGCTGTGCCAAAAATGACAAAATACTGAGGAAGGGTGTGCATCTGCCCCTGCTCTCTCCACTGCCCTTCCTAGTCACGGCATGCTCAGGGGGCCTGAAGCAACTCCAGACTGAGGACAAGGGGAAGGGCCAGCAGGGCTCAGCCTCACTCAGAGGTAAGGTGGGAGCTGGGCCGCTCTCTGGCAGGAGGAAGGGTCTTGTGCCAGCCTGGAGAGCCTGTGCCCATTGCCAGGGAACAGTTCTGCCCTGCAGGTGCCCCTGCCATGAGCTGTGCTGCTCCCAGTGCCCCGTGGAGCTGTAGGGCTGCTCAGCTGTGGGGCAGGGAGAGGAGCAGGAGGCTGCATGTGCAGCTGAGCCATTGCTGGAAAGCACAGGGCTCTGGGCTCCTGCTGTCCCAGGGCAGCCCAGAGGCCAGGCTGCTCCCCTGGGAGCTCTGTGCAAGTGGGTCAGGGTGTGGCCCTGGCCTGCCTCAAGGGGCTGCTGGCAGGAGCATGTTTCCCTGTGCAGCTATTTAGAAGTTTCCGGGAAATGTGTCCCATGGAATACGAAGCTTTAGACGTTTTAGGTTTGCATTGATGCCTCTGACATCAATGACATTTCGTGTCTTCACTTTTCAGACCTGACTGGCTCCACTCTTGCCAAGAAGTTTTTCCTGGACGTTTCCTACGTTCTCTTAGCCACAAAGTCCTTGCCTCCCATCCAGAAGAGTTCTCTTTCATCTGAGCTCAGGAAGAAACTGCTGCCTATTCAAAGAGTATTTGAAGAAAAGGATTTATACGTTAGCCTTTATAGCTACAGATGTACAGATATTCTGATAGTTAGCTGTAGGTTTTAATAAATGTATCTTGATTGTATCTTTAAAATTCTGATGATATATTTTGAAATGTATATATTTTATTATGATCACATGTTTTGAATTTTATATTTTAAATAAACTAATTTTTTTTAAAAACTACGCAAGGGGATGTGAGTCCAGGATCTAATAGTTTGGAGGTTATCAAAGTTCAGCTCACTCCATGTGCCAGTGTCTCACCATATTCTTTCTTCACTTGGCCTCTCCTCTTCCTCTTTTGCCTTGTTATCTTTGTGTCATTTGTGCTGCTGTTTATAACTTGGAATTGTAACGGGGCCACCCATTGACATGTTTGGGGGACAGTGGACCCAAGAGATCCTGTACAGTCTAAAGTTTTCTAGTTAGATGTATTCTGTGCTCACAAAAGGCCTGAGCAGAGAAACAAAGAGAAGTGTGCCCAAATCCCAAAGCTTTGCTCCTTTGCAGCCTCACCCACATCTGGCTCAGAGGTGTCTTCAGTCAGAATTTCATAGGTTAGAAGAGGTCATGGAGAAAGATGTACTGCTATGGAGAAGTCATGTGTATGTACATTTCTACAGGACAACAGTCCAACGGTGTTGTTTGCAACTTGTTTGCAGGATGAGTGGACTGTGAGGTCAATAACATTTGTCAATGGTTCCTCAAATCTTTATCCCAGCCTGGGATCCATTCAGCCCAGGGGAATGGGATCATTTGTTACCGTGGATGAGTGCTTGCCTGTCTAATGAATTCCTGAATAACTGGAACAAGCAATTCTGGACTCAGCTGCAGCTCTGGGTGGGCTGCATGATCATTGACTGTGCTGCCTTTCCAGAAATTATTTTGCAGTTTCCTTTCATCATCATTTGAAGCTTCTAAATTTCACATTTCAATTTGCTTTGACTTTGGAAAAAGCACTTTTGGGCCCAGTGTGAACTGTGATCTTTTGACAGCAATGTCCTCCTGCTTGCCAGCTTCTGATGTTACAGAAGAAAATGAAAGTGAATGTGTTAGGTTTTCTGAAGGAAAAACTGTGTGTCAAACTCTATGTGTTTGCTTAGCTATGGGTCTAGTCCTGGCCTAGTAAAGCTGAGGCAGGGTGGCGTGTTGCAGGGAAAACTAGTCTGTGATGGGGTTGCCGTCACCAGCAGAGTGAATGTGTCCTCTGGGGATTCCTCTGGAAACAAAATTAGGGACCCACTCCATGCCCCAATAGTCTTTTAGATCTTGCTAAAATATCCTAGAAAAGGCAGTGAAACTTCACATCTCCTTGCATACCCACTGTTTGAATAGGGGCATTTTTATCCCTCCTCAAAGTCATTGCTCTTGCTCACCAGCAAAGTGAACATCCATGGACGGGAATGATGCCTGGTCCTCCTGCTGGTGCTTCAGAGTACTGCTAAGTGAAGATCTGGGTAGCTACCAATATCAACACTTAATCAGCATTTCATGCTCCTTCAGTATATCCAGATGTCAGGGCTTTTTGTTTCAAAACAGCATCAAAAGCATCATCACTCTCTGGAGAAAAACAGTAAATGGAAAACAGCAACTGCCAGCACTGCAAGTGTGGGGAGAAACCTGAAGTGTCTTTGTATAAATATGAATGGGAAGAGTGTAATTGCCAAAGCCAAAGCTTCATTAGGATAGCAGGATCAGTTCTTTACTGCATGCTTGCAACAAGATCATTTGGGACCTTCTTTTTGTATCTCATGCAGGAAAGGAGCTGTTAACAATCCCATGCTACTTAAACCCACACTGGGATATAGCTCTGTAGTGGTTGACAATGTGTTGCCTGGCGTCCTGGTCAAAGTCCAGCACGGTGGCCCTAACCCAGGGTCACTCGGTCCATCAGCTCCAGGACACCAATGTTGTGGACAGCAAATGGCTTTTATTGAGGGGTTGCAAGGGTCTTTATAGCTTAGGTAGTAGGGGTCATTTCCTCTAGCTCACGTCCGGCTGTGGGCTCTGGTCCGGAGCAGAAGATCTCTGAGGGGGAGGGGGTTTTCCATCTAACCGTACATCCCGATGTCTTCCGCACGCTTTTTCCTAACTCTCCACAGTTCCCCCCTCCCTCATGATTAGTAAAAATTTATATAAAATTATAAAGTGTAGACATTACAAAATTTTCGTGGGTTAGTAAAGTTAGTATAAAATTGTAAATGTGTTATTAACAGGTACACTTTATAGCATTTGTTGGCGTTCGACAAACCCAATGTTAACAGTTTCTAAAAGCTTTTTAACAAATAGCACTAACTTATTCAATATGCTAGGCCCAAAGATTAGTGTTAGTAAGATTATAGTGAGTGGGCCTATTAGGGTGGAAATTAGGGTGGTGAGCCATGGGGACTGGTTGAACCAGGATTCAAACCAGCCCTGTTGAGCTTCTCTGTCCATTTTTCTGAGGTTTAGTCGGTCTCTCAGTTCGGCCATGGAGTCTCTAACGACTCCGGTGTGGTCTGCATAAAAGCAGCATTCCTCTTTTAAGGTGGCTCACAGGCCTCCTCACTGCATGAGCAGAAGGTCCAGTCCTCACCTGTTTTGGAGGACAACTTCTGAAAGTGAGGAAAGGGATTTTTCCAGGGAAGAAATGGATTTCTCAATCCTCTGCAAGTCCTCGTCCACTGTCATCTGCAGTTGGACCAGGCCTTGATGTTGTGTTGCGAGGGCCGAGACGCCTGTGGCAGCGCCAGTAGCTCCTAAACCGAGGAGCATTGTGATGGCGATGCCTGTTATCACTTCTCACTTGTGAAGCCGGCCTGGTTCCTCACGCAGGCGGTACACTTCTTCTTCCTGGCAATACAGAACTCTGGGGACAATTAGAACTTGGACACAGAAGTCGGTAGAATGATTGAATTTGTCAAGGAGTACACATGGGCTCACCCCGGATTGTTGACAGACCCACATCCCCGATGCAGCTGGGATCACCCACTGGAACTTCCCCCCTTTAAGTCTGACGAATTCCCAGCACACTTTGCCCACCTGCATTGCCAGGGTTGCATTGCCAAAGCATTAGCCTTGGCCTGTGATTTGGCTTAGGGTAATGCTTCTCCGGGGGGTGTCCCATCTGCATTGGCGTGGACTGTCTGACTTTGAAAAGATGAATGGGAGATCGAGGGGAACACCTTCGTAAAAAGGGGGTTGTGCATCATAGCATAACCAGCATGATTCTGTGAGGTTTGGATTGGACTGATTTAATGATAAAAAGGTCGCATTTAACACGCTTAAGAATGGATTGGAGAGGGTTGGCCTGGCTAAGAAATTGGACGGGGAGGAGGTAGATTTTTGCATTTGTGTTTTGTGACTAGAGCTGTGGTTAGCTGTGATCTCCTTCCTAAGTCTACTCAGTGCAAAAATCTGATTGGGCCCGACTGATTGGGATATTGAAGGTGGGAGTCTGATAATTTGTATGTTTGCCCAGATGCGACGAGAAAGGTGAACAAACGCTATCCACACTTTGCCCATGGCCCAGCCATCATGGGTCGGCTGCAGGATTGTCATTATATAGCCTGTGCAGGTGTGCTCTGCCCTGCCTTGGGGCAAGATCATGTACCCATCCATATCAAATTTTGTTTCGAGACAGCCGTGGGGAGTATACTTAATTTGCAGGAACTTATCAGGCTGCTGTGGTTTCCATCTATTGCTTGTCACAATAGTTTCAGACCCCCGATATCCACAATATCCATACCCTGGGTAATTACAGTAACTTTTTCCTGGGTTGGAAGTAGGGAACCAATAGGTCTGAAATAATGTTGTCTCCTTGAATTTGGGGAACCTTTTTGCGAGGAAAAAATGTCTTTAAGCCTGAACTCGAAAGATGGGGTGTCGGCTGTAACAATTTCTTTGATGACCCTCTCACCTGAGAGATGGCGTAGAGCCCATCTGAACGACTGGTGAGGGTAATGCTTTGTGTCTGCCTGTCCTCCGCCTACTAACCCTAGAAATAAGATAACACAAAGATACCGTTGCTGCTCTGATTTTGATGGTGCGAGCTTCTCAGGTCATGCCGGGTTGCTTGGTGGTCTCTCTCTCTTTCCTGGTAGTGGGGCATATGGGTTGCGGGGGTGTCCAATGATCCAGTCCTGCGACAAAGTCTCACAATTCTCATTGGCTCCACTCTGAAAGTCTGGTTTGATAGATTTGAGCGGACACCATTTAATGTCCCCATCTTTTTTAACGGCCGCATACCCCCGCCCCGTGAGTACTAGTCTCCAACCTTGTTCCCACTCCTCTAGTTCATTTTTGATCACAACCCGTGGGCCTTTCTCTAGTGCTCGAGTGGTTCAGTGTCTCTGGGTGGGACTGTTTGTTTTATCCCCCCTAGGGAATTGATTTAACGGTAGCAGCGCGGTTGCTAGTATGCTCGTCTGGTTACTCGGGGGAATGGTATTGGTGAAACTTTCTGTCTTTGCTAGTACTTCCAGTTTAGTTTTCAGAGTCTGATTTGCTCTTTCAGCGATTGCTTGTCCGGTGCTATTGTACGGGATGCCATGTACCAAGGCGATGTTCCATTTCGAGATGAATGCTTTGACTGTCTTTGAGATGAAGTTTGTGCCGTTGTCTGTCTTGATTTATTTTGGAACTCCAAGCCATGCCATGGCTGTCAGCCAATGTTGGATGGTTGCTTTGGAATCGGTGTTGGGATGCTCTGTGGCCACGATCATACCGCTGTATGTATCCACGATAACTGCGAGCCATGCTCGGGGTCTTAACAGCTGGCATTGTGTAAAGTCTGTCTGCTATATTTCTGAGGCTTTGAGGCCCCTGGGGTTGATGCCGCTGGACCACAGTGGTGATTTCTGACAGTGAGGGTATGTAGCGACGACATGATTTGCGTCCGCAATAGAAATTCTGCACTTCTTCGCGAGTGCTTTTGCTCCAATGTGAAGAGATTTATGCAACTGACAGGCTTCTTTCAGTGTCCATACTCCTTTTGCTGCAGCGTCAGCCTTGTCATTGCCAGTCTGGTAGAATCCTTTGATCGGGTCATGGCTGTTGACGTTGATGACTGATATGGTGCCTTTCTGTGAATAGAGTGCTTCTTCTAGTGTCGTTGCCACCGTGGACGCTGGCACACCTGGTCAGGACATGGCTAGGCAGAGCTTGGCCACAAATATGGAGTCAGTCACAATATTAAGGTGTTCTTCTGGGAACAGTTCGTACCCTAGCACTACGGCAGCTGCTTCAGGTTGTTGGACTGAAAGCGTGGGGTCGGTTGTCTTGACGCATTGCCATTGTTCTCCTGACTGCCATACTGCTGCTGCCGTGGAGGTCAGCGACGATGCGTCCGTGAAGATGGTTGGTCCTGCCTGTGGTAGGTCGATTATCTTTGGTGGGAGTTCGATGTCGACGACCGTGAGCAGCTGAGTCCAAGGGGGTTTTGCCGCGTAGCGAATCTCTCTTCTGAAGCCTGCAAGGGCCATGGCTAGGTATTCGGATATTGTTGTTGACTGCGCGGAGAACTGTTTGCGGAAGGGCAAGTATATCTTGGCAGGTTCGATGCCCAGATGTCATAGGGCAAGTTTCCTGCCTTTCATGATGAGGCTGCTGAGGCACTCGACTCCCAGGGAAAAGACCACCCATTGTATCGGTTGGGCTTTGTCAGGGGGTCCTTGGGCTAGGGCTCTGTCCAAGTTTAGGACAAACCTGGGGGGAAACCTCCAATGGAGCCCCCCCAAGGAATAAGCCCCCCTCACAATTCCTCCCCCCTACTGGGCTCGGAAAGAATTTTACTCGGGGGGGAAAAGTGGAAAAAACCTATTTAATAACAAACAAAAGAAAAACACTTCCCAGCAACAGGAAAGTACAATCCCAGATGACAAAAAAACTGTTTTCACCAAAGTAAGAGACGGTCGATGCTGGGAAGGGCAAGAAGCTTCTTTGGCAGGCTCCAGAGGCAGTCTCTTATGTCCAGGTCCTGTCCGGAGCCGGTACAGATCTTCAAGCTGAAGGAGAGAAGGGGGTGGGGGGGGGGGGTGGAAAGCAGCAGCTGGGGCAGCAGCAGCAGGGCAGAAGCAGCGGGGTAGCGGCCGGGGTAGCTAGCAAGCGGGCAGCAAGCAAGCAGCAGCAGCCGGGCAGCCGGGCAAGCCAAGCAGCACAGCCCTGGGGCCCCACCCCCCCCCCCCCCCCCCCCCCCCCCGGGGGGGGGGGAAAGTACACTGGCGGCAGGTCCATGCAGACAGAGAGGTGTAGGGGCGGGAGAGGAGCAGACACAACACCAACCCAGGACATTCCACCCCTTATCCCACATCATGAACATTACACACGATTGGGATATACACCCACTAACTACAACGTAAAAGCTTTCTTCTGACTTGCTCAAACCTTCATCAATTACACATCAATTCCTCTCATTTCACTTACTCAGTCCTTCAACACTTACATATGTCTTTCTGTCTCATCCCACAATCAGATCTCCCTGTGGTACACATCGTGTTATTCCATCTTCCTGCATTCTCCACCATGTGCATCCTGGTCCTTGAGCAAAGACAATCCCACAAATGGGTTTGCCTGTACTCGAGGCAGGATTAACCCATACTGCCTTTCCTAACAAACCCCCAACATGGGCCCCTGGGACTTTATCTACTATATTAAGGGAGTCAGACTGGGCAGGACCTGCTTGGTTGATGGAACCTCTGGTGTTAACTAACCAAGTAGCCTTTGCTAGATGTTGTTCCCAGTTTTTAAAGGACCCCCCCATCCAATGCCTTCAAGGTGGTTTTCAGTAATTCATTGTACCTTTCCACTTTACCTGCAGCTGGTGCATGGTAAGGGATGTGGTGCGCCCACTCAATACCATGTTCTCTAGCCCAGGTGTTAATGAGATTGTTCTTAAAATGAGTCCCATTGTCTGACTCGATCCTCTCAGGGGTACCATGCCTCCAAAGAACCTGCTTTTCCAGGCCCAGGATGGTGTTGCGGGCTATAGCATGAGACACTGGGTACGTCTCTAACCATCCAGTTGTGGCTTCCACCATGGTCAGCACGTAGCGCTTGCCCTGGTGGGTCTGAGGCAGTGTAATATAATCAATCTGCCAGGCCTCTCCGTACTTATACTTGGACCATTGCCCCCCATACCAGAGGGGCTTCACCCGCTTGACCTGCTTGATGGCAGCACATATCTCACAGTCGTGGATAACCTGGGAGATGCTGTCCATTGTTAGATCCACCCCTCGGTCTCGTGCCCACTTATAGGTGGCATCTCTGCCCTGATGACCCAAGGCATCTTGGGCCCATCGAGCTAGGAACAACTCTCCCTTGTGCTCCCAGTCAAGGTCTGTCTTGGACACCCCTATCTTTGCAGCTTGATCTACCTGCTGATTATTTTGCTGTTCTTCATTGGCTCTACTTCTGGGGACATGGGCGTCTACATGGCGAACTTTCACAGGTAGTCTCTCTAATGGAGTAGCGATGTCTTTCCACTCTTCAGCAGCCCAAATTGGTTTTCCTCTGCGCTGCCAGTTTGCCTCTTTCCATCTCTTCAACCATCCCCACAGAACATTGGCTACCATCCAGGAATCAGTGTACAAACAGAGTTTCAGCCATTTCTCTCTTTCTGCGAATTTAAGGGCCAGTTGGACGGCTTTGAGTTCAGCAAATTGACTAGATCCCCCTTCTCCTTCGGTAGCCTCTACAACCCATCATGTCGGGCTCCATACAGCTGCTTTCCACCTCCAATTCATCCCTACAATGCGACAGGAACCATCGGCGAATAGAGCGTAACATGCTTCCTCTGCCGGTTGTACGGTTGAGCTTCTTCAGCCCGTGTCACTGGTTCTTGTTCTTCATCTGTGACACCGAAACTTTCACCTTCGGGCCAGTTTGTAATTATTTCCAGAATCCCAGGGCAATTCAGTTTTCCAATCCGGGCGCACTGAGTGATGAGGGCAATCCTCTTGCTCCATGTGGCACTGGTGGCATGGTGGGTTGAGGGAACCTTTCCGCTGAACATCCACGCCAGCACTGGCAGTCGGGGTGCCAAGAGGAGTTGTGCTTCTGTACTGAGCACTTCTGAAGCGGCTTTTACTCCCTCATAGGCAGCCAAGATTTCCTTCTCCTTTGGGGTGTAATTGCCTTCAGACCCTCTGTAACTGCTGCTCCTAAATCCCAGGGGTCGGCCTCAGGTCTCACCAGGCACCTTCTGCCACAGGCTCCAGGACAAACCATGGTTCCCGGCTGCAGAGTACAGTACGTTCTTCACATCTGGTCCCATCCTAACTGGGCCAAGGGCTATTGCATGGGAAATCTCCTGTTTGATCTGAGCAAAAGCTTGTTGTTGTTCAGGGCCCCAGTGGAAATCCTTCTTCTTGCGAGTGACCTGGTAGAGAGGGCTCACAATCTGGCTGTACTCAGGGATGTGCATTCTCCAAAAGCCTATGGCACCTAGAAAAGCTTGTGTCTCCTTCTTGTTAGTTGGTGGGGACATAGCTGTAATCTTGTTAATAACATTAGTAGGAATCTGATGCCATCCATCTTGCCACTTCACTCCCAGGAACTGGATCTCCCGAGCAGGTCCCTTAACTTTACTCTTCTTGATGGTGAAGCCGGCTTCCAGGAGAATTTGGATAATTTTCTCTCCTTTCTCAAACACTTCTGCTGCTGTGTTCCCCCATACGATGATATCATGAATGTATTATAAATGTTCCAGAGCCTCACCCTTTTCCAGTGCCACCTGGATCAGTCCATGACAGATGGTGGGACTGTGTTTCCACCCCAGGAGCAGTCGGTTCCAGATGTACTGCACACCCCTCCAGGTGAAAGCAAATTGTGGCCTGCACTCTGCTGCCAGAGGAATGGAGAAAAACTCATTGGCGATGTCAATGGTGGCATACCACCTTCCTGCCTTGGACTCCAGCTCGTACTGCAGCTCCAGCGGGTTTTGCTGACCAGCCCTTGGCTCTCCAGCTCACAGATCATCTTGTGGATGGGGATCACAGATCTCGAGTTGTTCTATATTGCCGGTGATGTCCTACTGAAGTGGCAATTGGTACCTGTTGCTCTTCTCCTTTCAGAAGTCCTACTGTAATGGGATTCTCAGACAGTCCAGGCAAGGTGTATAATTGCCGGATGTGCTCTGCCATCACAGCTGCTATCCCAAATGCCCACTTAAGGCCTTTTGGGTCCTTAAAATAGCTGCTTCGAAGGTAATCTATGCCCAAAATACATTGGGCCTCTGGACCAGTCACAATAAGATGTTTCTTCCATTCCATTCCAGTTAAACTCACTTCAGCTTCCACCAGGGTGAAGTCCTGTGAGCCGTCTGTCACACCAGCAATAGAAACAAATTCTGCCCCCACAAATTTTGACGGAATTATTGTATATGGGGCACCTTTGTCAACTAAAGCTCTATACTTTTGTGGTTTCGATGTGCCAGGCCACTGAATCCACACAGTCCAAAAGACACGGTTTTCCCTTGCCTCACCTTGGCTAGAGGCAGGGCCCCTCTAAACCTGTTTATTCTTCTTTCCTGGGCCATTCGTCTTAGAAGTTCCTTCGAGAGGGTCAGACATGTCATTATCACTATCATGTTTGGCACCTCGGGTACGGGCAACAGGAGCGGCTCTCTTTCAGGTGGAACTTCCTCTTTCAATCTTGCCTTCCTTCAAATCCCTCACCTATTGTGCCAGAGCAGCCGTAGACTTCCCATCCCATCTCCTCATGTTCTCTCCAGAATCCTGCAAGAAAAACCATAGCTCGGCTTGGGGAGTGTACCTCCTCTCCCTATCGGGGGAACGTCTACGTTGGCTGCCAGGGTTTCTAATCTGTACAGCTGAAATTTGGAGGAGGTCCTCCTTAATTTCCTTTCTAAGTCTCCGATGATTGTCCTCTATCTTATCCTCTAAATTTTGTAAGCGTGTTTCCACGGTGGCGATTCTGGCATGGGTTGGGCCATGCACAGCATCAGCGTATGCCCGGAGCTTCTTCGCCATGTCGAGCACCATTTCATATATCTCTTCCCGCTTCATTATTGACAAAGCAGAGGCATATTCAGATGGCCCGAGGTGCACAAGCTTTCTCCACATTACCGAGGTGCATGGTACCAGGTCTGGATTCCTAGTTGTTATATCATCCGAAAAAAATAATCTCTGCCACCGCCAGCTCCCTCAGACGTTGGATCCCTTGCTTTATGGTTTTCCACTGGGTCTGCTGCATGTACAGGTCATCAGCACACAGATATCTTTGTGCCACGCTATCCAGAACACGTGCCCAGAGGCTTTGAGGGTTAGCCCCTCTCATCATTCCTTGATCGATGACCGGATCATGAGACAGGGATCCCAAATGTCTCACTTCAGTGCCATCTAGGATGTTAGCCTCGCCTGCCGCATCCGAAAGCCAGACCAGCCAACTAATTATGGATTCATCAGGCCGTCTTGCATAATCCTTTCTTAAACCACAAAGATCTTTTAGGGAAAGGGACTCATTATTGGTTTCTGATTTCACACCAGTTGCTTTGACTCTTGATTTTATGTCAGGAGGCGTTGAAGGTCTTTCTCCTGCATCCTCATCATCATCTTTCACTGGCCGATCGGTCTTCTTTGTGCACTTTCCACTCCTTGTACTGGTAGCCACAGCCATTGGTTGAAGCTTACTGTCTAATTTCGCCCCTGTCCTTGAGCCTCGGGTGTTAACTACAGCCTGAGTAACTGGCATAGTAGCTACGTTACCTCCCTGTTCCCCGCCCTTTGTTTGTTTTTCTACACTATCTAACAGGGTACAATAAGCATACGCCAGTGCCCAGCTCACTGCAGTGATTTTTTTTCCTTAGGGTCATCCTGACACTTCTCTCTCAGGTATTTTGCAACCTCGACTGGATCCTGAATCTCTTCAGATGGGAAGTCCCAAACTGTAGGGTCAGAAAATTCTTTTAGAATTTGGCCCATGTTCTCCCATTTCCCATTCCACTCAAGATTCCTTCTGCTTGGCTTTACTCCTAAATCAAGAGTCTCACCAGTCCCTCTGGAAATCTCAGCCTTCATTTTATATAAGCTGCAGACAGTATAGAAAAAACTTACTAAATTAAATGCCAGAAAGATGGTTTCCTTAACATTCAGGGAGAACTGAACATTTTCTAACAGAGATGTAAATGATTCAGAGGAGAAGGAAAATAGAGGCAAGAAGTCCTCTTTGCCTGCTTCTCCTCTAATAAATCGAGTGCACAACAAAAACCATGAACTACACATCCCTGAAGTAAATTCTAACATTCGCATAAACCTCCTGCAAATCATCACAAACAAACCTAGCCCAATAAATATTTTGGTTAATACCCCTTTAATGCAAAAGCTACGTATTAGGAACAACACCGGGGCTATCTCCGGATAAGAGAACAAGCCCAAGGACCACAGGGATATTAACACTTCAAAAAGCCCTAAAGACCAAATATTCAGGCAGGCTTCTACTCCAAAAGCCATTATGGATTCGAAAAACATACCAATACCAACACAATAAATTGAAAACAAAATATTATTAGAGTAAGGTTTTTTCCACTTTCTCTGGTTTCCCTGTACGGGCCACCAAATTATTTGTCCAAGTTTAGGACAAACCTCCAAAGGAGCCCCCCAGAGAATAAGCTCCCCTCACAATTCCTCCCCCGCACTGGGCTCGGAAAGAATTTTACTCGGGGGGAAAAAGTGGAAAAAACCTATTTATTAACAAACACAAGAAAAACACTTCCCAGCACCAGGAAAGTACAATCTCAGATGACAAAAAACGTTTTCACCAAAGTGAGAGACGGTTGCTGCTGCAAAGGGCGAAAAAGCTTTGGCAGGCTCCAGAGGCAGTCTCTGATGTTGAGGTCCCGTCCAGAGCCGGTACAGATCTTCGAGATGAAGGGCGGGGAGGGGGCAGGGGGAAAACAGCAGCTGAGGCAGAAGCAGCAGGGCAGAGGCAGCCGGGACAACAGCAAGCTGGAGCAGAAAACAGCGGGGCAGCAGCAGCAGCAGCCGGGGCAGCAAGCAGGTGGGGCAGCAAGCAGCTGGGGCAGCAAGCAGCAGCAGCCGGGCAGCCAGGCAAGCCAAGCAGCACAGCCCGGGGCTCCACCCCCTGGGCGGGGGAGAAGCGGCACCAGCGGCAGCTCCATGCGAGGTGTGGGGGCAGGGAGAGGAGCAAACACAACACCAACCCGGGACAGTGGGGGAAATTGGGGGATTTTGGGTAAAAATGAGAGAATGGGAAAAAATGTGGATTTTGCAGGAAAATGAGGAATTTTGGGGGAGATTTGGGGGATTTTAGGGGTTTTTAGAGGAACTTGGGGGGCCTTGGGCAGATTTTGGGGCAGATTTGGTGGGGGACTTTGGGGTTTTTTGCAGATTCTGGGGGGATATTCAGGTTTTCTAGGGTGAATCTTGGGAGCATTTTGGAGTTACTTGGCTGGGATTTTGGTACTTTTGGGATAATTTGGGGGTAATGTTGAGCTGGATTTTTGCAATTAATTATGGGTATTTAGAGATAATTTTGGGCCAGCTTTAGCTGGTTTTGGGGTTCAGGGATAACTCAGTGGGCACTGAGGGCACTGGGAGGAGGGCGGGCATACTGGCAGGTTTTCCTCACGGAACTTGCTTTGTGAATGGATGGCAGCAATTGGAGGCTGCTGTGCTGACGGACCAGCTGAGAAGCAATGGGAGCAGCCAGTTGGATCTGATGGGAGCCAAGGAAAGGTGGAAAATGCCCCCTTTCACCGCTGGCCTTTCCTGCGGTAAGCCAACGGCCCCGGGGTTCCCTCGCTGCAGGCCGGACTGCGGGGATGGGCTCGGGAGGCCGGGCCAGACCCCGTTTTTAAACCAGGGGTCCCGAGAGTGGCGGGGGAGAGGCTGAGGGCTCCTTGCAAGGATCTCAGCCCACTCTTCCCCCTCTCCTGGCTCGGTCGGGGCTCGGCTTTGTCAGCGGCTGGGAGCGGCCTGGGGTCGCTGAGCTCTCGCAGGCGCCCGCGCGGCCTGAGGGGAGCCAGCTGAGATCTGCTCTGGGCTGCATTTGGGCATTTGGGGCTTTTTAGGATGGGCTTTGGGAATAACTGTGGGGATTAAGGGCTGGAGTTTGAGTATTTGGGGCAGAATTTGGGCATTTTGGGGTTTCTGGGATAACCCAGGGACTATTACTGGATACCTGGCTTCCAGCCGTTTGGTCTTCTCCTTGCTTGGTTGCAAGTGCAGATCCTTCAGGCACTGCCTCAGCTGGATCACCTCGGCCAGGACGGGGCGGAACGCTGCCCACATCTCCATGGCCTCCCAGCATTCCTGGCACCTCGAAAATGAACTGGGACCCCAAAAACTGAGCTCTGGAAGCCCTAAAACCACAAGTCCACATGAAAATGGTCCAAAAATTCCCTCTCAACGCCAAAAAAAGCCCCAAACTTTGAGTCCCACAGCCCCAAAATTCCATCAGGACTGCCCCCCCAAATCCCTCCTGACCCCCCAAAAATCCCCCCAGTGTCCCCCCAAATTTCTCCAAAATCTTCCCAGGACCACCCAAAATCCCCAGATTTTCCCCAAATCCCCCAAGGATCCCCCTAAATTCCACAAGTCTCCCCAGAATCTCCCCCAAAATTTCCCTAAATGTCTCAAAAATCTCCCAATTCCCCCAGAGCCCTCCTAAAATCTTCCTGAAAATCCCCCCAGAACCCCCCAAAATCACCAAATTCTACCAAAATCTTCCCCCACATCCCCAAATTCCCCCAGGAATTTCTTCAGGATTCCTCCAAATCCCCAATCTCTCCCAAAATGCTCCCCAGGATATCCCAAGATCCCCCAAAAATCCCAGAATCTCACCAGGACCTCCCAAAATTCTTAAATCCCTTCCAAAATCCACAAATTCCCCCCAAAGCCACCCAGCCCTTCCCACGTACCTTGACCTTAGTTATCACGTTGGAGTTGACCTTGGGGCTCCTTTCCAGGAACTTCATGCGATGGGGAGAGGCTGAGGCCATGCCCCCAGTCACCAAAAAATCTCGTTTAGGGACCCCCAAGAGCTCCTCAAAATTCCTCAAATCCCCCCCAGTCTTCTCCAAATCCCCCCAGAATCCCTTCAGGAATGACAAAAATCCTCCATGGACCCCCAAAGTCCCCACACAATGTCCAAAATCCTCCAAAATCCCTTCAGGGACCCACAAAATCTCCCCAGAGACTCTCAAAATCCCATGTGGATCCCCCAAAATTCCCTCAGGAGTCCAAAATTTCCATCAGGGACCCCCAAAATTCACTTAGGACCCCAAAATTTCCATCCGCAACCACATAATCTGCCAAAATCCCCACAGGATTTCAAAATCCCCATCAGGGCCCCCAAAATCTTCTCAGGGACATCCCCAAAATCCTTCCCAAATTCCCCCAAAATTCCCAAACCCCCAACATTTCCCCTCAGCACTCCCCAAATCCACCCCTGGGACCCCCCAAATTCCCTCAGGAATTCCCAAAAATCCCTTTAGGTCATGCCCACATTACTTCATCAGGCTGACTGTTGATCCCAACTCCTGCTGCCTCTGCAGAACAGCAGCTTCCAGCTCAGAGATCATGCCATTAAATCCCAGCCAGAAATTCCAGGAATCCCTCTCTACCAGCAGAGAGGTCTCTGGGGGGAAAAACGGGGGATCAGGGACCTCAAAATTGTGGTTTGGGGGGGTCAGGGGATCCCAGAAATGGAGAGTGGAGAGCCCAGAATTGTGGTTTTGGGTAGGAAATGTTCTGCAGGTCCCATTTTTCCATCCACACTCACCAAGCCTGATGGACATTTCCAGCCCCTGAAGAACTGCTTCGTTCAGGTTCATCAGGCTGAGCTTCACCTGCTCCAGCTTATTGCACAGCGCTCTCTCTCACTGCGCCAAGTGGAAGCTGCGGTCTGCAAAACACCAGCAGCAAACACTTGACCTCAAATCCAAGCAAATTCACCCCAAAATCCTCCCAACTTCACCCCAAAATTCACCGGAATTGCCCCCCCAAAATCTCACAGATCTTCCCTGAAATTATCCCAAGTATCCTCACATTACCCAGAACTCCCAAAGTCTGGGGCAAACTCCAGAAAAAAACCAAAATCTTCCCCAAAAAATGAGGCTCAGAAAGTGGCAGCTGCCCCAGCTTTGGGGACCCAAATTTTGGGGAATCCCCCAAATTTCCCACACCTAAACTTGAATTTTAAAAGAGGTTCCAAAATGACCCGAAAATTGACTGAGACTCCTTAAAACTTCCCCCAAATAACAGGGACATCCCAAAATTTGGAGAATACCTCAAAATATCCCCAAAATCTGAGGAGATCCCCCAAAATTTTGAGTTCCCAACTGCAAATCTGAGCTCTTGAATTTAGAGACACACACCCCTCCCCCCCGCCCAAATTCCCTTCAAATGCCAGAGGGCAATTTCTCCACCTCATCCATTGTAAGAGTCAGTCTGATGTTTCTCTGATCTGATTTAATCTCCTGCTTCTTCGTGGCAGATTCTGTTGTGTTTACTTTTCGCAGAATAACACCATGGGACATGAAGATTAATTGCTGAATCCCTCATTGAACCTGTACACAGTTATGGCACAGGACCTTACAGCCATGTTTTATTTTTGTGAGATTCAAAATCAAAACTGAACTCTTGTACAATTTTCCCATAAAATTATGTGTGGTAAAAACTATACCAAATATTGCGGGGAACTCGATGTTAATGTTGTAACACCTACCACCGAACCACCGGTTATACTGAGCCTGAAAATTTTTGAAATTGGACATTAGGCAATTTGGAAAACAAGCCAACACAAATGTTTAATTCGTTTTGTTTCTTTTTTTAAACAAGTCAAATTGCTGATGCAAAACAATGTCTCAGTAATTCAGCCAGCTTGTTCACCTTTTCTAGGGGTGGACAACGTGGTTGCAAAAGCAGGATCCTTTCAAGAAACAAACAAGAGACATAACCGGTGTTGTGGGAACAAGATAGGGAATTTTGAATAATATTGATTTAGAAGTATCAATGAATAAATTGGTTAATGTTTCTTTAGCTGTCAGCTGTATCCAGGCTCAATTGTGGATGCAGTCAGTTGCTGCTTCGATCATAAGAGAAGGCGAGGAAGGCATTTTTCCTACTGAAATTTGGAGAATAATTTGGGATAATGCCCATGATTTTGAAAAAATTCCAATTCTGGTGGAACTCGGTAAATTTTACCTACTACCCCAGCATAAACACAGCCACAGCCTTTGCACTGACCATATATAATGCTTCAGTACAGTGAATATTCCCTATCATTATGTTAGGGCTGAATCATGATGGAGCTATTCTCTATCCTTTCGAGCATAGAGAACGGGCCCGTCAAATTGGTGATATGTAACAAACTATTAATTTGGGAACTTGCATTATGTGGGAACAACAAGGGTTTATCTGTGAAATTAATGCAATCAGAGGTCAAGATATTTGCTTAGACACAGAACAGAATGTCTTCAACTTTGAAATTTATCCAAACGAGATTCCTGAAACACTACTGGTGCATATGGGCAATGAGTGTGCATGCTTTAGAACTGCTTGTGATCGTGTTTTCGTAGAAGATTTGGTAGTGAGTACTAAAAGTAATTTAAATCTTTGTGTCTGTTACTTTATTAAAATTACAAGGTATTATTTTGATCTCTCATCTCCTTCTACAGATCAGCAATCCTCTACATTATGTACACAAATGGGTCACTGTTGACATCCCTAAGGTTATTGACACAAGGCAAAATGTATGATTTAAAATGAGATAAAACATGGTTTTGTTTTAATATTTGCTTATTTTAGTTGTATTGCATTTTGAATTGAAATTTGAAAATTGCTTGTTTTAAAATTGCTGATTTTCATTGTGTTACATTTTAAAATGAAATTATTATTTGATTTTTAATTTGAAAATTGCTTGTTTTAAAATTTTAGTAATGTTGTGTTTTAAATTGAAATTAATTTTCAAAATTTATTATTTTTTTGTAATCAGAAATTGAATTGAATATTTATAAACATTGATTTAAAATCTTTGTTTTACTTTAACAACAAAAAAATTTGATTATTTTTTTGTAATCAGAAGCTGAAATTGAAAATTGATTATTAAGTTGATTATTTTTTTTGTTTTCTTTCTCCCTTTTCCTTTCTCTTATCTTTTTCCTACTTTTCTATTCTGTCCAACTTTCTGCCTCTGTTTTTTCCGGGATAATACTCCCTACTCAGACGAGTCCTGAAGACTTCACAACAACACCACGAAGGAGCGCTCTTGACGATGATCATGAGTCACGGGGTGGTGGTTGGGTTGGTCCGAAGTATCTCTGATCTGCCTCATGACCATCATCCGAGACTGAGACACCAGACCCCACCACTCGCTCTGGACCTGAGTTCTGGCCATGCCGAGGTGGATGCTTGCCAAGGACTGTTTGTAGGTGTGTCTGGTGCTGCCACAGTACGCTGCGCTTGAGAGCAGGGTACTGGCTGTAGTGTCCTGTTCCACCTGCTTCTTGGAGCAATGATCTCCGCATACAATAGTCCATAAATCTCCCCACCTTTTGGCCAGAGGCCACTTGCTTAGGAAAAGGATTCTAAAACGTGACTTTCTTAATGAAGACTTTGAGATCTCTTTCTCCCCAACAGATTGAAGACACGTCTTGGATGTGTCTCGTCTGTTGGTAGCTATATCCCATCCTTTTTCTCTCTCGCTCTCTCTCCTTTTATTTCGTTTCCTTTACCCCTCTCTCTCTCTCTTCTCTCTCTCTTCTCTCTCTCTCTCTCTCAAAACTGAATTGTTGGCACGCAATAAACTGCATTCCTACTTTCTGCAGAATAAAACCTGAGTCTCTTGCTTTTGTCTTTTGCACCCTGGGGTCGAACGAACCATCACGACTCCCGCTCGGGTTGAGCGGATCGTGACACCTGGCTACAAGTCCTTGGATAGGAACGGTTTCACTTTTCCTCAGAAATGAAAACTCAGCATTCCAGTTTCAAGATGTCAGTTATGAGAAGGCATTTGGCATGCAAACCGCAGACAGGATTCTAGGTTGTGGCAGCTTTGATCTGGGAAAAATCCTGCGGCGTATGGAATTCCAGCAGGCAGAAGACCAGTACAAGCTAGAGGCACTTGGATATGAAATAATCTCAACATCCCAGTTTAGTGATGTCTGTTATGAGGAGGCCTTTGGCACTCCAATGGCAGCCAGGGTTCTAGGCGGTGGCAGCTTTGGTCTGGGAGAAATCCGGTGCTGTATAGAACTTTAGCATGCAGAAACCCCATCATGGCTACACGTCCTTGGAGAGGAATGGAGCTTCTTTTCCATAGGAAACAAAATTCAACATCCTCTTTTAAACATGTCAGTTACAAGGAGGTGTTTGAAACTGCAATGGCAGCCAGTGTTCTTGGTGTCAGCTTTGGTGTGGGAGAAATTTTGTGGCGTATTGAATTTTAGCAGGCAGAAGACCAGTCCTGGCCAAAAGAGAATGGTGGATCTTATCCACAGAAACAAAACTCAACATCCCATACTGCAGATGTCAGTTAGGAGGAGGCACTTGGCACTATAATGGCAGCCAGGGTTCTAGATGGTGGCTGATTTGGTCTGGGAGAATTCCTGTGCCATATGGAATTTACGCCGGCCGAAGCCTTGTCCCAGCTACGTGTCTCATAATATGAATGGTGGCTCCATTTTACTGGAAAGAAATCTCACCATCCCAGTTTCTAGATGTCAGTTAAGAGGAGGCATGTGGCACTCCAATGGCAGCCAGTGTTCTGAGGCTGTGGCTTTGGTCTGGGAGAAATCCCCTGCTGTATGTAATATTAGCAGGCAAAAGCCCAATTCCCGCCCAAAGGAACTTGGATATGGATATTGGCTCTTCCATGGGAAACAAATCTCATTATGCCAATTTCCAGATGTCCATTAGGAGGAGGTGTTTGGCAGTCCAATATCAGCCAGGGTTCTGGGTGGTGGCCTTTTCGGTCTGGGAGAAATCCCCTGCCGTATGGAATTTAAGCAAGCAGAAGCCCTGACGAAGCTACAAGTTCCATGATACAAATGGTGCCTCCATTTTTTGGGAAACACATTTCACCATCCCAGTTTTCTGAGGTCACTTAGGAGGAGGTGTTTGGAACTCCAATGGCAGCCATTGTTCTAGGTGGTGGCAGCCTTGGTCTGGGAGAAATCCTCTGTTTAAAATTTCAGCAGGCAAAAACCTACTCCCAGCCAAGGCACCCTGGATACAAATGTTGGCTCTTTCGCTCAGGAAAAACAATTCAACATCCCAGTTTCCAGATGTTAGTTTGTGGGAAGCATTTGGCACTCCAATGGCGGCCAGTGTTCTAAGTGGTTTCAGCTTCGTCTGAGAGAAATCCTGTGCCGTATGGAATTTTAGAAGGCAAAAGCCCAGTCCCAGTTAGAAGCACTTGGATAAGATCGGAGGCTCTTTTGCACACGAAACAAAACTCACAATCCTAGTTTATGGATGCCAATTTGGAGAAGCAATTTCGCACTCCAATTGCAGCCAGGACTCTAGGTGGTGGCAGCTTTAGTCCAGGAGAAATCCTGTGCTGTACGGAATATTCGCAGACAGAACCTGTCTACAGGTTCCATGATACCAGTGGTGACTCCTTCCCATTAGAATCAAATGTCACCATCCCAGTTTCCAGATGTAAGTTAGGAGGAGGCCTTTGGCACTCAAATGTCAGCCAGGTTTTTGGTGGTAGCAGCTTTAGTGTGGGAGAAATCCTCTGCCATGTGGAATTTTAGCAGTCAAAAACCCAATCCGTCCACAGCACCCTGGCTACGAATGTCAGCTCTTTCCCACGGAAACAAAACTCACCATCCCAGTTTCCTGATGTCAGTTAGGAGGAGCATTTGGCACTCAAATGGCAGGCAGAGTTCTAGGTGGTGGAAGCCTTGGTCTGGGAAAAAGCTCTGCCGTGTGGAATTTTAACAGGCAAAAACCTGTGACGTCGACAGTGCTGAGCTGAGACACAGACACAAGCACTCTGGGACCATGAGACAAAAAGCCTTTTATTACTCAGAACTGCTCCTTAAATAACCTCATTATTGTTCCTCGGCAAGCACTTGTGATTGGTCCAAAGTTCAGGCTGCCTAGCCCTCTGACCAATAGCCTCTGCAGCCCAGGCAGGAACCCATAGGCCCAAATCCCTGTCTGCTTCTGAATTTTGTCCTATCACTGTGTCTGAAGGACTGTCTGTCCCACCAGGCTGCTTCTCCATATATGGAGAAGTCAGCTGCCCAGTAACAAGGCGTGCTTGTACTGTGACAATTCCCCATTTCTTTCTTAAGAAAATTTTCAAAATGCAAATATGCAGCTTTTCTCCGTTATCTTATCTGCAAGGGCCCTTTTGCATGCAAGATGATATTGACAGCATAAATTCAACTTGGATTAGTTTTTTACATAGCTCAATAAATTTGGCTTTCTTAGATGCTGATGAGTTCCATCTTCCTGAAACTGCAGTGCTTATGTTCAGGAGTGGTTGGGTATTTAGTTACCTTCTCTTTTCATATATCACAATTTAACTGCTCAACAATAAAATTATAAATTAACTCTATAACCATAAAATTTTAAAGCTCTTCGTTAAATTGTACCTTAATAAAACATTTAGCTTCAGAACTGTGGAAAATTCCAATTTAGCAAAACAATTTTTAAACAAGAAAATAATTTGTAAACAAACAACTCTGTTATTTCAATGTCCTATGACTCTGCAAGGTAGGTGAGTAAATTGTTCCAGTTATTGTTCTACATTCTGCTCCCCCATGTCTTTCGAGGATCTTTCAGAGGGTTGCTCTCCACAGCATCTTGCCCCCGCATGTCCATCAAGGAGTCCTCAGCAGGATGCTGTCTGTGGTTCCGTGCAGGACGAACACATCTGGCAGGTGCCCAGTGCATACCTGTATCTGTGGTTAGACACGTGTACCCCCATCCTCAGGTGATGAGATCCCACGGACCCCCCCATTTATTGGTGTCGAGGTCTCACACCATCACCTTGGGTTTTGGTAACTGTTCATAGCCAGGTGATTGTAGTGATGGAAAGTGATTTAAGATAACTGGATTCTGTGAATTTTCTATTACTTTCAAGTGATTTAGTGTGTAAACAGCCTTTGCTACTCTGCTCTGTGGGGTTTCTCCACACATTCCTCTCTTTTGTTTTCAAGCGTAATTTTTCAAGTGCCACGTGCTCTCTCCACCATGGCTTGTCCTGTTGCAATTTTACAAATGCCAGTGCAGTGTAGCACTCATTAGAGCTGTAAGAAATTTCTTTGTTTTCTGTGAAATGTATGCAGGATCATTATTGGTTTTATGATATGGGAATAACCTAAATGTTCTGGTTTGAAGGACAGGTGTCTGCCAATAAAGGCAGAAGCTCTTCTCTGAAATAGAGAATGTAACCCCCTCGCTCCCGAGTATTATAATTTTTGAATCAGGAATTCTCAGGCAGAGATAAGGGCATAGGAATAACAGCTCTTTACTAATATATCAAACTGGACAAACAATAGGCTATGAAAAGTAACAACCAAACAGAACAAATAACTCAGTTCCAGTCCTTTTTCCAGCTGCAGACTGTGCTCGGTCCCTGTGGTGGAAGGCGGGGGCGGGTCCACACTGCTGTGGAGGTGGCTGATGGGGGGGAAAGTGACAGCAGCAGCTGTGTCCGACGTAGGAGAAAAAGGTGGAGGAAGGGCTCTCCGCTCACTGTTTGGATTACTTGGTGGTCAGCCTGTGGTCTTAGACGTAACAGACTGGATGCGGAGCAGATGCAGGGGAGTCTGACCGCAGAGAGCCTCGCTTCCCAACTGCGTGGGGCACTCTGGGACCATGAGACAAAAAGCCTTTTATTGCTCAGAACTGCTTCCTAAATAACCACATTAATGTTCCTTGGCAAGCACTCGCGATTGGTCCTAAGTTCAGGCTGCCTAGCCCTCTGACCAATAGCCTCCGCAGCTCAGGCAGGAACCCATAGGCCCAAATCCCTGTCTGCTTCCGAATTGTGTCCTATCACTGTGTCTGAAGGACTGTCTGTCCCACCAGGCTGCTTCTCCATATATGGAGAAATCAGTTGCCACTTGTATAAGGCCAGCTTGTACTGTGACAAAAACCCAATTCTGACCAAAGCACCCTGGATAAGAACGATGCCTCTTTTCCACAAGCAACAAAACTCATCATCCCAGTTTCCAGATGTCAGTTAGGAGGAGGTGCTTTGCACTCAACCGGTAGCCAGGGTTTTTGGTGGCAGCTGCTTTAGCCAGGGAGAAATCCTGCAACATATGGAATTCTAGTAGGCAGCAGCCCAGTTGCGGCTACAGACCCATGCATATGACCCATGGCTTCCTTCCATGAGAAACAAATCTCACCATCCCAGATTCCTGATGTCATTAAGGAAGAGGCGTTTGGCAGTCCAATGGCACATAGGGTTCTAGGGGGTTGCAGCTTTGGACTGAGAGAAATCCTGTGTCATATGAAATTTTAGCAGGCCAGAGCCCACTTCTGGCCTAAAGATATTGGATACCAACAGTGATTCATTTCAATGGAAAAAAAATCTCACCATCTGAATTTCTGGATGTCAGTTTAGAAGAGGTCATTGGTGCATCAAAGGCAGCAACCATCCTAGGAGGTGGCTGCTTTGTTCTGGGAGAAATCCTATGCTGGAAGGAACTTCAGCAGGTGAAAACCCATGCCTGCCAAAGGACCCTCAATATGAATGTTGGCTCTTTCCCAGAGGAAACAAATCTCACCATCTCAGTTTCCAGATGTCAGTTAGGAGGAGGTGTTTTGCACTCAAATGTCAGCCAGGTTTCTAGGTGGTGGCAGCTTTGTTCTGGGAGAAATCCTCTGCCATATGAAATTTTAGCAGTCAAAACCCAATCCCGAACAAAGCACCCTGGATACGAATGTCAGCTCCTTCCCACAAAAAACAAAATTCAACATCCCAGTTTCCAGATATCAGTTCAGAGAAGGACAGGGTTCTAGGTGGTGGCAGCTTTGGTCTGGGAAAAATCCTGTGCCATATGGGATTTCAGCAGGCAAAACCCCACTTCTGGCCAAAGGACCCTGGATAAAGACGGTGGCTCTTTTCCTCAGGAAACAAAACTCATCATCCCAGTTTTCAGATGTCTGTTTGGAGGTATCATTTGGCACTCCAATGGCAGCCAGGGTTCTACGTGGTGGCACATATGGTCTGGGAGAAATCCTATGCTGTATGTAATACTGGCAGGCAGGAGCCCTGTTGCTGCTACAGGTTTCATTATAGGAATGGTGGCTCCATTCTATGGGAAACAAATATCATCATCCAGGTTTCCTGATGTCAGTTAGGAGGCTGCATTTGGCATTCCAATTGCAGGAAGGTAGTAAGTGGTGGTAGCTTGATCTGGGAAAAATTGTGTGTCGTATGGAATTTAAGCAGGCAAAAACCCACTCCTGGCCACTGGACCCAGGATACAAATGGTGGATCTTTTCCACAGGAAACAAATCTCAGCATCCCAGTTTCCTGATGTCAGTTGGGAAGAGGCGTTTAGCACTCCAGTAGTAGCCAGGGATCTAGGTGGTGGCATTTTTGGTCTGGGAGAAATCCTGTGCCCTATAGTATTTAAGCAGGCAGAAGCCCTGTCAAAGATACAGGTTCCATTATATGGATGGTGGCTCCATTCTATGGGAAACACGTTAATGCCTTAAGTTCTAAGATTTTCTGCTCTGCTTGGGTGTGCTTTTCCATTGTGCTTGGGTGACAAAGACAAAATATTTCGATTCCATCTAGGGACTCAAGGAGAGTTTCTTCAAACTTCTGGCCCTAAGCATAAAAAACATGAAAAGAGGAGGGCGGGCCAGCAAGCAAGCAAGGAGGCTGAAACTTTAGAATTTGAGACTATTAATTGGATGGTTGACTCCTGTATGCAAATGGTCTGAAATCTAAAAAGATGTGTGATCATGTGACCAGGGCCTCCCTTGCTTCCACCTTGGAGCCATCCAGGCCAGGGTCACGACTGTGGCACTGCTACTGCAGGGGTGTAGCCTTTGAAGGCCTCTCAATAAATACCCATTTTATTCCCTGTAACTCTGTGTAGCCTCTGTTCCAGCTCCTCTAGGCATCCTAACTGCCACCTCTGGTGGGGCAGGTGAGGCATCTGGAAAACCCCTGGACTGAAGCCCTGCCAGGCAGCCCTGGAAAGGCCCAGCAGGCCCAGAGGTATCAGAGCCAAGAACCCTGGAACAGGGGCACGTGAGTAATGGAATAAAAGGGTATTCTATTTGTTTAGCATCTGGGTTAGGTGCTAAGAGGGTTTGTAAATTGCAATTTTGTAAATTGTAAATTTGTTTTGGGGAACCTTAGGGTTCTTAGCAGAATTGTTTTGCCCTGTATCCATGGGTAAGAAGGAACACCTTCTTAAAGAGTAAGTTTAAATTGTAGGGCTGTTTTCCTGAAGCCAAAGGGTGGTGCAGCTGATTAGTTTCTGTGCAGCAGCTGTGAGGGTTGTGAATTCTAATCCTGACTCTTTGTTTGTGCTTTTTGCTCTTTATTTTTGGGTATCAGAATGGGGTGTGTATCCTGTTCTGAATGTAATAATGGCAGTATTCCAAGAGATAGCCCTTTGGGGTTAATATTGAAAAACTGGGCGAATTTAATTTGAGAGGAGTCTATGCTTTTAAAATCTAAACCTATTAGACTCTCAGGGAAAATGAACTAGATAATGGAGAAATATGGCCTAAATTTGGAAGTCTAGACCGAAAATTAATATCAAGTTTAATATCCCAAATACGCGAAGACAGATTTTTTGAAGAGTTAGAGTATGCCTGGCTTTTTATGGTATTAGCATGTGAGCAGGACTGAGATAAGAAGAAAGAACATATATTAGTCTCAAATGGTAAAAAGAAAGAGCCAGTTTTCAGAAGCGCATATAAAAATCCAGAGGAGGCAGAGATGCACCTGATTGCGCCTCCCATGAGAACAGGATCAGTCCCGGATGGTCTGGCAGCGAGCTCGGGCTGGGACTTGGGCTCAAGCCAGGGCATGTGCTCGGGTCAGGGCATGGGCTCAGGGCAGGGCACGGGCTCAGGGCAGGGCATGGGCTTGGGCCAGGGCATGGGCTTAGGGCAGGGCATGGGCTCAGGGCAGAACATGGGCTCGGGCCAGAGTATGGGCTCGGGCCAGGGCATGGGCTCAGGTCAGGGCACGGGCTCAGGTCAGGGCATGGGCTCAGGGCAGGGCATGGGCTCGGGCCAGCGCATGGGCTCAGGTCAGGGCATGGCCCCTCCTCCTGCAGCCCCGCAATGGGGGCAAGGGAGGGCACGGCTCAGGCGGGGCCCCGGTCAGTGAAGGAGGAGAAAGGCTGGCCTTGGCAGTAATGGACACTGCCCCCGCCGCTGTCTCCAGCACCACCCCGAGGGGTGGGGAAGCGGGGAGGAGATAGCCAGTGTGTGCAGCCCTGGGCACTGCCCCGAGAGGAAGGGCTGCGGGGTAAAGCCTTCTACCGAGAGGAGGGGGCATACCAAGGAGGCAGAGAGGGAATCTCCCATAAGAGGAGTGGCACCTCCTCTCTTCTCAGGCCTGTGAGATACCCGAAGGCCAGGGAGCTGCTGCAAGAGCAGAAACGAGGGATGCGGGACTCCAGATGGTTCTTTAAGATGCTGTTTATTGTATCCAGATGATGCAGCAATTCACGCGTCGTGGGTGACAAGAGTGTAACCTACAGCTATCAGCTACAGCTGTATGCTTGTCTAAAGCCGACTCTAGTTCTGGTTACAATACATTATACTTTTCTTTGCTGAACATCCTCATACATAACAACCAATCGATACTTTTATTATTACTTAAAGCCTATCATAACTACTAACATTACCATATTCATGTTACTGTTTTCCAGTCACAAAAAGTTAGTATGTTACAGTTTAAGCTAGAAGTTGTTTTTCAGTTTTCTCGCAGTGGAAAATTCGGAGACCTTTTTTTCTGCTTGCAACATCCGCAGTCTTGTTTGCCTGTAGAATCATTTTGCTTGGTAAAAATATCTTCTGTTTGAGGTGGGTTTATCCTTTGCTCTGAGCCATGAAAACTCCTTGCAACTAACATACCCTTTGCCTTCTTAGGTATCCAGTAAAATTGGCTGAGCAATTATTTTCTTCTATATCAAAACTTGCTTTCATTTCTATTCCTTCTTCAGATTCTACATTCAAAGATCTTTCTGCTAAACATACATATCTGTGTGTTGGGTGTTGGGTTTTTGTTCTCTTGCTGTCCCACTTTAAAGAATTTTTCCCATTATCATGTTAAGGGAGGCTGCCGGGTTACGCCCAGGCTCTTCTCAGGAGCCCCTCTAGACAAAGGGGTTGGTGGGGGGCTGGTTTCCAGGGGGTAGGGGGCTGCTCACTCATCTGGCGAGCTCAGAGGAAGAGGATGCCCCATCTCCAGCCCACGGTGAGAACGCGGGGGAGCCAGGCGCTCTGCGGTCGGACTGCCCTGCATCTGCTCCGCTCCAGCCTCCTACATCAGAGGACACAGCTGAGCCACCAGGACTCAAACGGTGAGCGGGGAGCTGTTCCTCCACCCTGCTCCCACCTGAGACACAGCGCGGCCGCTGCCTTCCCCCCCCGCCCCGGTCTGCCACCTCCGCAGCTGTGCAGGTCCTGCCACGTTTTTCACCTCCGGGATTAGACACAGGCAGAGTGTGTCCTGCGGATAAACAAAGGACTGGAACTGAGTTATTTGTTCTGCTTTGTTGTTAATTTTCATAGCTGCTGTTGTTTCTGTTTGCACGGTTAGATATATTAGTAAAGATCTGATACTCCTACCCCCTTATCTCTGCCTTAGAGTTCTGATTCGAACAATTATAATACTCGGGAGGGATAGGAATTAAAGTCTCTATTTCAAAGAGGAGCTTCTGCCTTTATTGGCAGACAGCTGTCATTCAAACCAGGGACATATTTTGGCTCCCAACGTGCAGCAGAGGGCGTGGAGAGCAGAGTTAAGACAGAAGTAACAGCTCGTAAGTGGCAACATGTTGTCCAGTTTAATCTGGCTCCATGTGATCACAGATATATCTCTCCCATTTGCAAGCCCTTATTTGAATATGGGCCCCTTCACCGAAATTACTATAGCTATGATCCAATTCATTTGGTGGCTTGATTATGTCAGGAATTCATATTTTTTTAATTTCTTCTGGAAAGTGGCCACATGGATCCAGAGCTATCTGTGTGTATTCCTGGGGTTATTTCAATAATGATACTTACTAGTGAGGAAATGAATGTAAGGGAAATCTTCTCCCAACCCATCACCCAGTTTTCTGAGGCTACCCCAGCAGTTTTCAAGGAGTTCAGACCTGCTTTAAATGCTAATGATATCACACTGCGGCTGGTGTGGCTGATATGCCTGTTCTGTTTAGCATTCAGAGACAAGGGAATATTGGCTTGGATAACAGCCTTGATACCTACCCCAGGAAATAGAGGTGCTGCCCCAGAGCCTGACCTTCCCCCAGAGACTAGAGATGCTGCCCCAGAGCCTGACCCTGCCCCAGGGACTAGGGACGCTGCCCCACAGCCCACTGCAGAAATAAATCACCCAGAGTGGGTGGGGGATTCTGTTAAGGGAGATGTGGGACATGGGCCAGATGTTGAAGGAGCACTTTTCCCCAGCTAGAGAAACCCTCCCCCTGCCCTAAAGAGGGAGAGTCTGATGGTGCTGCAGTGGAACCCACAAATATTACCTCTGTCCAGGTTTTAGCTGGTCCACAGGGGCACAGAGAGCCAGAGCAGTTGCCCCTGTGGAAACTAGAAAATCTAAGATTAAAACAAGGCACCTAGATAATGAGGATCAGCAAGGAGGGCCCTCACAACCAGCAAGGGAGCCAGAGGTTGAGATCATCACCGAGTCCCTCTCATACGAAAGTCTCCGTAACCTGCAAAAAGACATTGCACAACGGGGCCGTGAGGCCCGTGGTTACTTTGGGTCTGGGATCTTATGGGAACAGGTATACAACTGGATGGTACTGAGGCAAGGAATTTTGGATCCTTGACCCAGGACTCAGGTGTGGACCATATATTCATAAGGGAGCAAGGCCTCCTTTCCCTCTGGGAGCTGCTTTTAATGGGTGTAAGAGAGAGGTTTATCAATAAAGAGAGAATGCAGGAGCACCACTATAGAATGTGCTTGAAGACCCTTGTGGGAGGGATCCAGCAGCTGAGATAAGTGGCAGTATTGGAGGTACTCTTTGGGAGGGGAAGACAGCATGACAATGAGCTTGACAAGGTCAGGTGCACAGGGCAGATGTTGTGGAATCTGGCAACCCTGGGGCCATCTCAATATACCACTTTTATTGCAATGATTAATGCTGATAACCACTGAGAGACAGTGGGTTCTGTGGCCAACAAGCTCAGAAATTTTGAGAGTATGGTGAATGGTCCGATGCAGGCCAATGTCTCTGCTGTTGTCAAGGACCTCCAAGAGGAGGAGAAGGGAATGAGACGGATGAGAGGTGAGGTGAGGTGAGGTGAGGTGAGGTGAGGTGAGGTGAGGTGAGGTGAGGTGAGAGAGATGAGGGAGGAGATAAGGAAGATCAGTGTTGCACCAGTGAGAGTCACAGGCCCCAGATTTAGAGCCCAAAACTCCCCAGCTAGGGAGAGAGGGTACACTGAGCTGACCTGTGGTTCTTCCTGCGAGACCATGGGGAAGACATGGGAAAATGGGATGGGAAACCCACCTCTGTCCTGGCAGCACGGGTGCATCAACTCCGGGAGGGAAGCACTAACTAAGGGAGTTTTACTAAAGTGAAGGTAGCTCAATCTCCCATGATCAAGGTGCAGGGTATTACAGAAGGGACGATGATCTGACAGATCCCCTGGAAGGAACCTCCACTACATACGCCCAGGAAAGGAATAATAACCAGTGCTAGAGGGGCCCTGCCTCTAGCAAGGAAGAGGCATGGGATACCAGGGTCTATTGGACACTGTGGATCCGATTGCCTGGCCCATCAGAGCAACAGAAACATAGAGTGTTAGTTGCTGCTGGTTCACAATGCACCCTAATACAATCAGAACACCTGGAGAAAGAACCTGTTTCATTATTGAGGTGACAGGGGGGATCACAGGAATTGACTTTGCTGGAAGCTGAGGTTAGCCTGACAGGGAAGGGGTGACAGAAGCATCCTATTGTAACTGGCCCAGGGGCACCACGCATTTTAGGCATAGACTTCCTCAGGAATGGCTACTACAAAGACTCAAAGGGACTCAGGTGGGCTTTTGGAATAGCTGCTGAAGTGGCAGAGAGCATTAAGCAGTAAAATACCTTGCCTAGACTGTCAGAAAACCCATCTGCAGTGGGACTCCTGAAAGTGACAGAGCAACAGGTACCAATTGCCACCATGACAGTGCACCTGCCGGCAGTACCGGACAAATCGAGATGCTGTGATCCCCATCCACAAGATGATCCGTGAGCTGGAGAGCCAAGGGGTGGTCAGCAAAACCCACTCACCCTTCAACAGTCCCATCTGGCCTGTGTGCAAGTCTGATGGAGAATGGAGATTGACTGTGGACTATCGTGCATTGAATGAAGTGACTCCACCGCTGAGCGCTGCCGTGCCGGACATGCTGGAGCTGCAGTACTGAGCTGGAGTCCAAGGCAGCAAGGTGGTATGCCACCATTGACATTGCCAATGCATTTTTCTCCATTCCTCTGGCAGCAGAGTGCAGGCCTCAGTTTGCTTTCACCTGGAGAGGCGTGCAGTACATCCTGGAACCGACTGCCCCAGGGGTGGAAACACAGCCCCACCATCTGCCACGGACTGATCCAGGCTTCACTGGAAAAGGGTGAGGCTCCAGAACATTTGCAGTACATCGATGACATCATTGTGTGGGGGAACACAGCAATGGAGGTATTTGAGAAAAGAAAGAAGATCATCCAGATTGTGCTGGGAGCCGGCTTCGCCATTAAAAAGAGCAAAGTCAAAGCATCTGCCCGAGAGATCCAGTTCCTGGGAGTGAAGTGGCAAGACAGACAGAGCCAGACCCCCACTGAGGTCATCAATAAGATCACTGCAATGTCTCTACCAACAAGCAAGAAGGAAACACAAGCTCTCCTAGGTGCCATGGGCTTTTGGAGAATGCACATCCCTGAGTACAGTCAGATTGTGAGCCCTCTCTACCTGGTCACCTGCAAAAAGAACGATTTCCACTGGGGCCCTGAACAACAGCAAGTCTTCCCCCAGATCAAGCAGGAGATTGCTCATGCGGTAGCTCTTGGCCCAGTCAGGACAGCACCAGAGGTAAAGAATGTGCTTTGCTCTGCAGCCGGAAACCTAGGTCTGTCCTGGAGCCTTTGGCAGAAGGTGCCTGGTGAGACTCGAGGCTGACCCCTGGGATTCTGGAGCAGAAGTTACAGAGGGTCTGAAGCCAATTACACTCACACAGCAAAAGAAATCTTGGCTGCCTTAAAGGAGTTCAAACTGCCTCAGAGGTGATTGGCACGGACGCATAACTCCTGGCACCCCGACTGCCAGTGCTGGGGTGGATGTTTAAAGGAAAGGTTCCCTCTTACCAACCATGCCACCGACACCACATGGAGCAAGTGGATTGCCCTCACCATACAGCGTGGCCATATTGGAAACCTGAATTGCCTTGGGATTTTGGAGATAATTACAAACTGGCCAGAAGGTGAAGGTTTTGGTCTCGCTGATGAAGAGGAGAAGGAACAAGTGACCCAGGCTGCAGAAGCCCTACTGTATAAACAACTCCCAGCAGATGAAACATGTTATGCTCTTTTCGCTGACGGCTCCTGCCGCATCGTGGGCAGTGTAGAACTGGAAGTGGAAAACAGCAGTAAGGAGCCCCACACGATATGTTGCACAAGCTACCGAAGGAGAAGGTGGGTCGTGTCAACTTGGTGAACTCAAAGCTGTTCAGCTGGCCTTGGACATTGCTGAAAGAGAGAAGTGGCCAAAGTTCTACCTTTACACTGATTCATGGATGGTAGCCAATGTTCTGTGGGGGTCGAATGGAAACGTGGAAAAAGGCTAACTGGCATCGTAGAGGAAAACCAATCTGGGCTGCTGATGAGTGGAAAGACATTGCCACTCAGGCAGGGAAGCTACCCGTGAAAGTCCGTCATGTGGATGCCCATGCTCCCAAGAGTTGGGCTAATGAAGAATACCGACACAACGAGCAGGAAGATCAGGCTGCACAGATAAAGGTGTCAAATATAGACTTATATTAGCAACACAAGGGAGAATTTTTCCTGGCTCGATGTGCCCACGGTGCCTCAGGTCATCAGGGCAGAGACGCCACCTATAAGTGGGCATGAGACTGAGGGGTGGATCTAACCATGGACAGTATTTCTCAGGTTATCCATGACTGTGAGACATGTGCTGCCATCAAGCAGGCCAAGCGGGTGAAGCCCCTCTGGTATGGGGGGCGATAGTCCAAATACAAGTATGGAGAGGCCTGGCAGATTGACTACATCACACTGCCTCAAACCCGCCAAGGCAAGCGCTACATGCTGACCATTGTGGAAGCCACCACAGGATTGTTAGAGACCTATCCTGTGCCCCACGCCACTGCTCAGAACACCATCCTGGGCCTGGAAAGGCAAATCCTCTGGAGGCATGGTACCCCTGAGAGAATCGAGTCAGACAACAGAACTCATTGCAAGAATGGACTTATCAACGCCGGGGCCAGAGAACATGGCATTGAATGGATATATCATATCCCTTACCATGCACCAGCTGCCGGGAAAGTTGAACGGTGCAACGGCCTACTCATGACTACCCTGAAGGCCCTTGGTTGGGGAAACTTCAAGAATTGGGAAACAAACTTAGCAGAGGCCACCTGGATGGTCACCACCTGAGGGTCCATCAATCGAACTGGTCCTGCCCAATCTGAACCCTTGTATACAGTGGATGGAGATAAAGTCCATGTAGTACACATGAAAGGTATTTTAGGAAAGACTGTTTGGATTAGTCCCGCCTCGGGCAAGGACAAACCCATCCGAGGGATTGAAACACTAATCTTAGAAAATTGGAATTTTAGTTACCTTGCTGAAAACAATTAAAAGTTAGAAGGGAGTAGCTAGCTGAAACTTAAATAATTGATTGTCTGTCATTTCATGTTTGCTCAGCTGTGCTTGCAATGGGAAAAGACGAAACTAGTGAGCAGATCCAAAGGAACATGGACAATGCAACCAGAAACCCATGCTTTGAAAAATTGGACTGTCCCCAGAAATAGAAAAGGTCAAGAGTTTAGGGTGAGGAAGACTCACCTTACTTCCTCCTTTTAAGACCCCTCCCCACGAAAACGACCCCAGACTTAATTTAAGAAGTCAATCACAGATGCTTAATAGCTATTCAAGCTAATTATCATAAAAAGCAGGGATGGGAGGGGCTGTTATTATAAATATGCATTTGTTTGAATCCTTTGCTAATAAATAGATATTGAGACCTGTGATTTTGCAGTGCGTATGTTGGGGGTTGAGTGTTTTTCTATTACTATGCCAATTTAAAGAATTTTTCCCATTATCATGCCAATGGAGCTGGCCGGGTTACACCCAGGACCTTTGACAAATCTAGATAAAAGGGGTAGGGTGGGAGTGGCTTCCAGAGGGGCACTCATGCTTTCGGAGGAGACTCATGTTTCTGGGGAGCTCGGAGGAGGACCCCCCCGTCTGCAGCCATGCGGCCGAACACAGGAGAGCCAGACCCTCTGGGATCACCTGCCCTGCATCTGTCCCGTTCCATCCTCCTGCCTCTGCGGTCACAGCTGACCACCAGAACCCAAACGGTGACCGAGGAGCTGCCCGCTCCAGCCTGTTCCCACCCGAGACTGGCATGGTCGCAGCCGCCCCCTCCTACCTCCACTCCCGCCCGCTTCTTTGCAGCTGCTGGGCTTTGCAGGACCGAGGGCATAGGCAGCATGCCTGCAGCTAAAGAAAGGACTGGAACCGAGTGATCTGTTCTGTTTTGTTGGTAATTTTAACAACTGCTGATGTTTCTGCTTGTATGGTTAGATGTATTAGTAAAAGAGCTGTTATTCCTACCCCCTTATCTCTGCCTCAGAGTCCTTGATTCAAACAATTATAATACTTGAGGGGAGTGAAATTAAAGTCTCTATTTCAGAGGAAAACTTCTGCCTTCATCGGCACACACCTCTCCTTCAAACCAGGACAGTGTATTAGAGGATTACCTCACGCTGCTGCCCAGCGCTGAATAAACATTCACTTTCTAACTTTAAATTGTTAGAGAGTCTTTTGTCCACCACAGTTGAGTATCGGTATGAGACCAATACTCATATTTTGGTAATTCAGTTGGCGATTCCGCCGGGACCCTGTTCTCTGGCCCGAGGGGCCAGCGGGGTTCGGGACCCCTCTAGGGCACCCACCTGGGATCTTCCTAGGAAGAGGGCTCCTTTTCCTCACTGGCACCCTGGGGAGCAGAATTAGAACTGCCGGAGATATGGACAAAAAGGTATGTTTAAAACTTAGAGATAGGTACCTGTAAAAGAGGCAAACTGGTAAGACGCTACGAGACTTCGAGCGCACAGTGAAAAAGCCTAAGTGGATTTGTTTGTAAGTTTCCATGGAATTTGGTTTTGGTTTGTGTTCCAGGTGGGGCTGGTAACAGCACCAGGAACTCTTACCCCGTACTGGGGGAGTAGCGGAGGGCCGGTTGGGAGCAGAGCTCGCGCGGCAGTGGGTCGGCGGAGCTCGGGCAGAGGCAATAACAGCATTGCCAGTATTGTTATAGTACAGGAGCAGTGATGGCTCCAGTTTGATTTGTGGTTTAAAGGCGGCGTGATGGTAATTTTCAGCTTGGGTCACCAAGATTGCACGTGTTGGTTTGTGGTGACTCCTTTTGTGGGCTTGATCACAGTTTGCATGTGTCAAATATACGTGTCTATTTGAGCGTGCAGCTTGTTTTTGTCAGCTTTGTGTGCATGAATTGTGGGTCAGTGGCGCGCCGTATGTGTTTTGGTTTGTGTGATTTTGGGAGTGTGTTGGCAGAAGTTTTGCATTTGTAAGTTGTAAAAAATTTTTGAGGTTTACACCTGAGTAGTAAAAGGGATATTTACGTCCAGGAGGGCAGAGAAATTTGGAGCACTAGCATTACACTTGAGTTGTGTAAGCTAGGCTGTATGTGTGTATTTTAACTGTGTGTAAGCAGAAGAATTGTGGATTTGTGAAAAAAAAATATAGTTAGTTGTTTGTGAAGCTTTAAAATTGTTAGTGTGAAAGGTGGTGTTTTGACTAAGCGTGGTTAGTTTCTAAGTGCAGAGGGGTGAAGGAGCGATGTGAGCCCAGAGCTGCTTTCTTCCCCCACCACAGAGAAATTGTGTTTTGGCCAAAGTTTGATAGATTCTTGGCATAGCTTTGTGAATTTTAACCCTAGGTATAACGAGAGAGGTTTGATACCTATGATTAGTAACTAAAGGGGGAGAGAATAAATTTGTTGTTTGGTGAGTGAACTGTTTAAAAGTGTTTGGTTGTAATATGTTTGTCTCTTACAATTATTTTAAGGGATTTGGTTTATTAATTTTCACTGTTAAAGTTTTATAAGCGAACTGTTTAAGAGTGTTTGGTTGTAATATGTGTGGGCTTTTTTGAGTAATTTTAAGTGATTTGGTTCATTGGTTTTCACTGTTAACTCTTTATTTTGTTGGTTGCTTTTTTCCTTACCCTTCTCCTTTGCTGATAAAATTATATGCCAAGGAATAGAAGGTTCAAGAAGGGGGATCCCAGGACAAAGAAACTTCCCTTTCCAAGAGAGGGCTGTGACTGTAGCCTCTGAGTTGTGTTTCACTGTGTAGTTTGTCGAAAACTGTGGGTCAGACAAGTGTATAAGTGGAAGATCTTTGCACCAAGTTACTGCTAAGTGAAGCTCCAGAGCTGGGATAAGGTTAAAAGGCTTCGAGAGAAAAAGAATTTTCAGTATGGGGGCAAGTGAAAGCAAAGAGGCTCCTAAAGGTAGTCCTTTGAGATGTGTTTTGGCATATTGGAAAGAGTTGGTGGATCATAGGGATACAGAAACCAAAAGAGAGCTTATTAAGTTGTGCACACAGTGGTGGCCACTTTATAAACTTGAGGAGGGGGCGAAGTGGCCCCCATCAGGGACGTTGGACTATAACACTTTGGTACAGCTGATGCTTTTCCTTAGGCGTGAGCAGAAGTGGCATGAAGTTACTTATGCTGACATGTTTTTCACCGTTAGGAATCACCCTGAGTGGCAAAGGGCTTGTGGAATTAGACTACCCTCTGACCCTTTAATGTTGGCTCTCGAGAAAGACAATAAAGCTAATAAGGAAAAACCCAGGAAATGTTGCAGCACATGCTCGATAAAACAAAAGTGTACACATCCTGATAAGGTATACTGTATGGAGACTCAGGAAGAGGAGACAAAGGAATTGCTCAAACCACCCCCTAAAAGACAAGAAAGCGGGAAAGTTGCAGGGGAAGTAGATTTAGAATTGCCATCAACTTCAGGTTTTACCCTTGCTTCATCCCCTGCTTCATCCTCACTTAAGAGAACAGTAGTTAATATGGGAGTCCCCTCCCAATTCCCAAGCCACAGGAGCCAACCCAACAGTATCCACCCTATTTTATGTTATGCTGTTTTTATGCTATTAAACAGAATACCTCTCAAACTCCTTCTGAATTTCTAGACCAATTGCGAAAGGCAATGCGTTGGCACAGCACCCTGGATCTTGGATCTGATGAGGGAATACAACAATTGGTAAACTTGTTTTTAGGGCAATCTACAGGTGACATCAGAAGAAAGTTCCAGAAGATGCGGGGCCCAGCAAGTCGGAATTTGGAGACTTTGCTAGATGAGGCATGGAGAGTTTTCAGCAATCGGGAAGAGGGGTGTAAACCAGAGACAAAGAAACTAGTAGCAATAATACAGGAAAATGTAAAAGGGAAACGTGAGCATGGTCCCCCAAAACAAGGACCACCCCGAAAAAAACACTGGAAAAAAACAATGTGCATTTTGCAAGAAATTTGGACACTGGAAAAACCAGTGTCCAGAACTAAGAAGGGGTGAGGAACAGAGAAAAGGTGACTGAAAATGGGAGGGGGTGGTGGCTCACGTAAAGAAAGACTGAAGGGGACCGGAGGGCCCTACCCTAGAGGACCCTCTGGTTATAATCAAACTAGGGAACAATGAAAAAGAGGTGAAATTTTTAGTAGACACAGGGGCAACATATTTGGTGTTAAACAAGGCCCTGATACCTATAACAAATGATTATGTTGTAGTAAAGGGAGCAACTGGCCAATCTAAGAAAGCATATTTTTGCAAACCATTAAAGTATAAATTGGGAAAACTGTGGGGGATTCATCAATTTTTGTATATGCCTAAAGTTCCATCTGCACTTTAGGGCAGGGATCTGCTAGAGCAGCTGGAAGCAAAAATAATATTTAAAAATGAGGAAATTTGTTTGGAGGTAAAAGACCAACAATATGTGAAATTGTTAAGCTTAATGCTAATAACCAAAAAACTTGAAGTTGAAAATGAAGAAGAAATTATTAAGAAAATAAAGGATCAGGTATTCCCTGGAGTGTGTGCCTCTAATATACCAGGGAGAGCAAAGAATGCCCTACCAGTACAAATCCAGCTTAAGGAAGGAGAACAATCGGTAAGGGTCAAACAATATCCCTTGAAAAGGGAAGACTGAGAAGGAATTAGCCCAATCATAGAAAACTTTTTGCAAATAGGACTATTAAAGGAGTGTCAATCTGATTTTAATACTCCTATTTTACCCAAAAAAACACACCTGATGGATCATACAGGTTAGTACAAGATTTATGAGCTGTTAATAAGATAACTGAAGATTTATACCCAGTGGTTGCTAACCCCTACAACTTGCTAACTCTTTAACACCTGAACTAACCTGGTTTACTGTTTTACATTTGAAGGATTCTTTCTTTTGCCCCCTCTCCATGAAGCCAGCCAGAAAATTTTTGCATTTGAATGGGAGAATCCCAAAACTGGACGTAAAACTCAGCTCACATGGTGTGTACTGCCCCAGGGGCTCAAGAACTCCCCTACTATATTTGAAGATCAGCTGGCAAATGGTTTGGAGTCTTAGGAACCCCCACCAGGAGAAGGACAGCTGCTTCAGTACGTGGATGACCTCTTAATAGCCACCCAGACCCAAGAGCCATGTGAGGATTGGACGGTAAGCCTCCTAAACTTTTTGGGCCTGCAGGGGTACCGGGTATCCCAAAAGAAAGCACGGATGGTGAAAAAATAGTTATTTACCTGGGCTATGAAATGAGTACTGGACAAAGGACCTTGGGGAAAGACCTCAAGGAAGCAATATGCCAAACCCCGAAACCCCAGAGAGTAAAAGAACTGAGAACCTTTCTAGGCATGATGGGGTGGTGCAGACTGTGGATTTATAACTATGGATTTTTTGTTAAACCCTGTATGCCTTAATCACGGAAGGGAGCAGGGATCTTCAGTGGACAACAGAAGCAACACGAGCCTTCAACCAACTAAAGAAAGCTCTTATGTCAGCTCCAGCCCTGGGACTTCCAAATGTGAGTAAACCATTCTTTCTGTTTTCTCACGAAAAACAAGGGATTGCTCTGGGAGTACTAGCACAGGACCTGGGGCCGTACTGGATGGCAGTCGCCCACCTCTCCAAACAGCTGGACATGGCAGCCAAGGGGTGGCCAGGGTGTCTCAGAGCTGTTGCAGCAGTAGCAGTGAACATCCAAGAGGCACACAAATTCACCCTAGGCCAGAAGATGACCGTGCTACTATCCCACACAGACTCTGCAGTCCTGGAGGCGAAAGGGGGACATTGGCTGTCCCCACAAAGATTTCTAAAGTACCAGGCCATACTGGTAGAACAAGATGATGTTGAAATTGTGGTAACTAACATTGTGAACCCAGCTTCTTTCCTTAGCAGGCGTATGGGAGAACCAGTGATCCACGACAGCCTGGAGACCATTGAAGCCACCTACTCCAGTCGCCCAGATCTGAAGGGCACCCCTCTCGAGGATGCTGAGAGCTGGTTCACTGATGGGAGCAGCTGTATCATCAGTGGAAAAAGACATGCTGTATGCAGTTACCACAAGCAGAGAGGTAATAGAATATGCACCATTGCCAACAAATACCTCTGCACAAAAAGCTGAAATAATCACCTTAACCCGGGCCTTAGACCTGGCAAAAGGAAAAGTAATCAACATTTATACAGACTCCAGGTATGCATTTGGGGTGGTTCATGCACACAGAGCTATTTAGAAAGAAAGAGGACTGCTAAACTCACAAGGAAAAAATATTAAACACGCACAAGAAATACTAAAACTTTTAGATGCAGTTCAGTTACCTGAAAATGTAGCTATTATGCACATCAGGGCACACCAAAAAGTGAGCTCAGAATTGGAAGAAGGAAATATGCTGGCGGTCAGAGAGGCAAAAGACACAGCCAAAGGTGAGGTACCCAGGGAAATAGTCGAGGCAGCATTAATTCCAAATGGAAAGATCTCTATTAAAAGTCTTTTGCAGAGAAGATTTTGGAGCCACAGTGGGAAGGACCATTCCAGGTACTCCTCATCACCTTCACGGCAGTCAAGATCAAAGAACAGAAGGCGTGGATCCATCACTCCTGAGTGAAGAAGGCTCCTAAAGAAATTTGAAAAATTGCACCTGGTGACAGACACCTAAAGCTGAAATTCACCAAGAACAGCGAGTAATGAACTTACAGCTATCATGGACATACTGCAAATGGTTGTGACCCTTGTGGTCATTGCCACGACTACAATAAGAGTCAAAGCAACACCACATCAGTACATTGTAACCGGGATTTATTGATGCCAAGGGACAGCTTACGATCCCTGCTCTCATAGGGCTTTAAGCAAAATGTTAAGGCTCATGAATGCAAGTATGTGAGAAGGGAGGAATGTTTGGGGATGTGAATATGCATTCGTACAAGATGGGTTCCATAAGGCTTACCATCCACCCATGGAACTCACCCAAGCTGGTCCTGGATGCTGTGACAAATGTTTGACCACGTGTCCTGAATTTAGACTTAAAATTGAAGGATGCGCCGCAAAAGGGTTTGATCTTGATTTTAACATTACTCAATGTTGCATCGAGTTTCACAAAATCAAAGCCAAATCAACCCTACCAGTGTCAGAGAGGGCTGTAATGATGCAGACTCAATTATTTCAAAGAAAAAGGAACAACCTATAATTCCCACAATTACTTAAATTGGACCATATGCTATCAAGAAAACAGGAATTCAGAGACTGCTAACTAACCCAGAATGGCCTCTGAAACGAGTAAAATTGGGAATTTGGTAAATGCTTCTACCATTCCGCCAGAATGTGCCCCATTTCTCAAAACCCCTTTTGTGGAATGGACTACTTGGCTTCAAAATCGTATGCCCTCTAGTTTTAAAAAAAGAAAGACCTGACTGTGATATTAGAAACAGAATTGGGAGTTTTAAACACAATGGATTCGGAGGCATTAATGAACAAACTGACTGTGATGGGAAGTAATTTAGTTAAATTACAGCGGCCTTTGCAATCTTCTTTATTAGCACTAGGTAACAATCTTTGGAAACTAACCAAAATATTTCCAAAATGAAAAAATATAGAAGAGCAAGACCATGAGATAATAATTAAAGCACCAGGCACAGCTAGTGCAAACATTTCTCTGGCTCTGGGATGTACTCAAGCACAAATGTGGATGCAGTCAGTGGCTGCCGCAGTTATCAGGGAAGGTAAGAAAGGGATATTCCCTGCTGAAATTCGCAAAATTGTTTGGGATAATGCCTCTAAAATGGAAAGAGAGCTTCAACCTTGGTGGGTTTTAGTTAATTTTACCTATGACCCTGAGACAAATACAGTGACAGCTTTTGTTTTAACTATACATTGTGCATCTGTAAGCTTAATACACCTAATAGTTGCTCTAGGACTAAATCATGAAGGGACTGTCCTGTATCCTTCTGAACATAAAATGTGGGCACGAGAAGTTGAAGGAAAATGACAGACCATTAACCTAGAACCCTGTTCTATGAGAAAACAATTGGGATATATATGAGAGGGAACTTCAGAAAATAACAAAGATACTTCCCTAGACACAAACCAAAGCAATTGCCACTTTAAAATGCATCTAACCAACCAAACAACTTCACTTGTGTATATTGGACGAGGTTGTGTCCGTCTCAGAACAGCATGTACCACCATAATAATAAACAATCAAATCGTAGATGAGACTCAGTTCAATTTATGTATTTGCAATTTTGCTAAAATCAGAGAATGCAACTTTTCCTATCAAGCACCTGTAATATCACATCAGTACATAAAGGCAAACCTGGTTACTGGGCAAGAAATACTGCCTGCGCCTATAGGAATGAATTTAACCCTAGTCGCTCAGCTACTGAAACATCAGGAATTAAGAAAAATTTTAAAAGAGATTGAAGATGCAGGGAAAAGGACTTTGATCATGATACACCATAAAAGGGGTTTTTAAAAGATTTGAAGAACATCTTTCTCATCATTGGTGGGATGTGCTATTTGGATGATCACCAACAGCAACTGGTTTGCTTAATGCCTTGATTCAGCCAATCACTGTGCTGCTTATTTTAGTCAGTATAAGTTTGATTTTGCCTATTGCTGTACTTGTTTGGAATTGGAGAATATTACAACAAGTAGCAGACTTAGCATCACTATCAAAGGCGTATGGCTTGGTCTTAAGAGATGGTCATCATGTGTCTTGGATAGATGAAGAGAAATCCCCATATTGAGTAAAAGAATGTACTCATTTCAAAGGAGAAGTGGGGAATGAAACACTAATCTTAGAAAATTAGGATTTTAGTTACCTTGCTGAAAACAACTAAAAGTTAGAAGGGAGTAGTTATCTGAAATCATCTTTATCTTTTCCACAACTTATCCTCCCTCCAGGAAGATATCATCTGCTAATGGGCCATTAAGTCCCACTGTATAAGTGATAGAATTACATCACACACTGGGAGATGCTCCAGCCAGGGGCAGGAGCCAAGCCTTTCCTACCTAGACAAAAACTGAGATTTTGGACAGTAAGTTGCTTTCTTTCCACTGGATTCCAGAGGAAAAGCTGGACCTTTCCACATCATCTCTGGACTTTCAGAAGAAAACTGCACCTTCTACAGGAGCACTGCTTCAGCTGAACCCACATCTGCCACTGCAGGAGGATGCAGCCACCATTTAATCAGACTGCTACCAACACCCTGACTGTCAGAGTGTCAGGTTGTATTCTGACTCTGTCAGGGTTGGGATTGTTCTTTGTAATACTGTATTTCTATTTTAATTTTCATAGTAAAGAGCTGTTACTCCTAATTCCCTTATCTTTTCCTGAGAGCCCCTTAACTTCAAAATTATAATAATTTGGAGGGAGGGGTTTTGCATGCTCCATTTCAAAGAGAAGCTTCTGCCTCTATTGGCAGACACCTGTCCTTTGAACCAGGACACACTCCCATAACCTGCTTTCAGGATCATCCAGGATGTGGTGGGTCTGGAGAAAAAGGACATGGTGGCCTTCGGCTTGCTGCATCCACCTGGGGAAACAAAGGCACGGGTAATAAAGCTCACCTGTTCACCTTCATGGCTGGCAACTGAGCCAAGAAATTCCTTCTCCCCAGTGCTCTGAGCACTCCTCCAGACTGCCTGGGGTCACACAACATGAGGCCATGCTCAGACGCAGCTTTTGGCGACAGGCTCACAGACAGGTGGACTTCTTTCAGTACATTTTAGCAGCTGGGAATCATCTCAGGGAAAGACAGAGCTGTGACGTGTATGGCTGTGCCTTGCAGAAGAGGAGAAAAAAATAAAATATAAAAAATTGGAAAAAACGAAAGAAAAAAGGAAAGATAAAAAGGGAAAAACTTTGTCTACAACATTCCAGCCTATCCCTGATCCTATGAATGGATGTGAGGGCTTGTTCAGGGAAAAGGTAGTCTGACCCTGTGCAGTGAGAAAAGGAGAGGCAACAGTGATGAAACAGGGCTCTGTTTGGATACAAATTCAGTTTGCATGGCTGAAACTTGCTGATGCCATACAAGGTTCTCCTGGCTGAGACCTGAACTTGGTTCCACAGCCAAGCTTTCTTCTTTTCCAGAGTGTTCAGCATAAATCAGACTTTCACAGCCGTCTTTGTGTGGAAGGAGCAAGAAATCACGTTTTGTCTCCTGTCCAGGAGCTGTGGGAGGAAGCAGCTGTCAGAAACCCAGGAACCAGCCAGATCTGCTGGCACGTGCTCTGGGAATCCCTCTTCCTGGCACCATCTGCACCCATCTGTTGTAACAGCTCCATCAGCTCCATGCGCTGCTTTTCCCAGATGAGATCCCAGCCAGGCTCCTGACACCCAGGAGGAGCTGTGCCCCAAGCAAGGGGTACCAAGCCATAACATCTTTTGGGCTGGGTTATACTGTGCCCTGCATCTCACCCAAGCCAGTGAGAGGGTTTTAACACGGACTTGTATCTGGTGTGGTGCCCTGCTGTGACCATTTGCACTCCCCTGGGGTCATATCTTTAGTGTCTTTTTTCCCCTAAAGGATCAGGATGAGAAGTCACACTTTCACATGCTTTTATAACTCTCTTGTTCCTAGTCTCACCAGGATTATTTTCAGAATATTTAGGTAGAATTTCCCTTGCTGTACCTTTTGCTGACTGAACAAACCCATCTCTCTCCACATTTTGCAGCTTGGCAAAGTACTGCTAATCTTCCTTGTACAGCTTCCCAAGCATTTGAAGGAGAGGGGCAAATTCCCACAAACACTACCTGGCTCAGGTCCATCTGAGCATCTCCCAGCAGGAAGGGAGGGTTTGGTGCAGGAGGCTGCAGAAATCCTACCTACACCTGCAGTGGACCAAAAGCTCCATTGCTGATCCTGCTGAAACAGAGGGTTAAAGTCTCCCTGCTAGAGCCATTCCCTGCTAGTGAGATCCATGCATTAGGGATCTTATTATGGGCTATATAAAAAAGGTAAAGAGGAAATGAGAACCTTATGAAGGGTTTCTTATGTGTGCAGATGGAAAGGGCATCTGAGGCTAAGAAAACCTTTCCAGCAGGCTGTTTCCAAACAGTAATGCTTACTTTACATTCTCTCCTTTAAAAGGAGATAGATAGATGCAGGAATATCTATTCCGCACAATTCACACTTGCTAACCAGCCACACTGTCCTCGGATGGAGAAGTAGACCCTAAATCCATATCATGCTCTCTCCTGGTTTCAGCTGGGATAGAGTTAATTTTCTTCCAAATGATGCCTTAAGATCCGAGTTTTCTGTTCTGCTTGGGTATGATTTCCGTTGTGCTTTAGGGTGATAAAGGCAAAACAGTCCAATACCAGCTATGGACTCAAGGACAGTTTCTTCAGATTCCAGGCCCAAAGTATAAACAACGTGAGAAGAGGAGGGCAGGCCAGCCAGGAGAAGAGGAGGACACCTTACAATTTGAGCTGGTACAGTGCTGTGTTTTGGATTTAGTATGAGAATAATGTTGGTACACACTGCTGTTTTAGCTGTTGCTAAGTAGTGCTTACCCCAAGTCAAGGACTTTTCTGTTTCCCATGCTCTGCCAGCATAGAGGTGCATGAGAAGCTGCAAGGGAGCTGACAGAAAGGGACTGAAGAGATAATCCATAGCACAGATCATCATACTTGGTATATAAACGGGGGGGAGTTGGCCTGGAGCCACTTACCACTCCTTGGGGATGGGATGGTGAGCAATTGTACTGTGCATCACTTGTTTTTCTTGGGTTTTAGTCCTCTCTCTTTTTGTTAACTCTCCTATTATTACTATTTATTTAATATTATACTGTAACTAATAATGCACACGAGCTCTCTGAGTACAACAGGTCTTGTGCTTGTAGGCGTGTCTGCATTGGTGGAGACTGTGCGAAGGACTCCACTCATCCACAGGGGTTTGGGGCAGTTTTCCCATTGTGGGGGAAATCAAAGCCAAGCACTGATGCTCCTAATTACGGGTAGGAGAAGCGAGGCTCCAGGGCTTCCCGCTGAGCCGGAGCCACGTAACACGCAGGGCTGGGAAAGGCGTGCCGGGAGCTGCGGAGAACTTTGTTGGTGTTTCCAGGCCAATCCCGCCTCGGGCCCGGGCCCGTTCCAGGCTGTTCCTCACCTGCGGCTTTCCCCTCACACAGCCCCGGGGCTTTGAGAGCGCGCGCGGCGTGCACAGCCCGCCCCTCGCTGCCATTGGCTGATGCTGCCGTCACTCCTCGTTCCCGCGCGCTGATTGGGCAGAGCGGGGAGAAGCCCGGCCCCGAGGCCAAAGGCGCCATATTTGGATCGTCTGTGCGGGCCCGGGAGCGGCGGCAGCGGCCGGAGCCCGGTGAGGCGGCGGCGGAGCTCGGAGGCGGCCCCGGCGCAGGTGGGAACCGCGCTCGGTTCTGCGGGGCTCGGGGCTCGCTGCGGGCGGAGGGGGCGGCAGGGGGCTCTGGCGGGTTCGTTGTGCCGTGCCCGGCCCGTGTTCCCCTGGGCTGAGGGCGCTGCGGGAGCGGCTGCCCGCGGTCTCCTTCCCGCTGGGCCTCGGCAGGAGCCGCTGCCGGAGCAGGGCTGGCTCGTCCCGGTTCCTGTGGGGAGCACAGAGGTGCTGCCCTGTGCCCGGGGCTGTGCGGGAAAATTCACGCCGCAAGAGGTTTGTGTGCCCAAAGGAGACAGAGGAGTCCTATCAAAGTGAGTTTATTGGTGAACAAGGGAAAGGTCCTGCGGCATTTGCCATGGAATCTGTAAAACGCAGCTTGCTTTCTATCCTGATTTTCCCGGCCGCGTCTCCCTCTCCCTTTTCCACTGGCTGAGGTACTTGGAAGGTTCAGACTTCCCGATCAACCTGCTGCGTGTCCCCCTTAATATGCAGCTGAGGGGAGGCAGCTGAGCCCCGCTCTGGGCTCCATTTGGGCATTTGGGGGTTTTTAGGATAGGGTTTGGGAATAACTTTGGGGTGGCTTTGGGGATTTTTGCCTGGGTTTGGGGATTTTGGGCTGGAGTGTGAGTATTTGGGGCAGAAATTGGGCATTTTAGGGTTTCTGGGATAAACCAGGGAGTATTACCTGATACCTGACTTCCATCCATTTGTCTCCTTCCTGCCTAGGTGTGATTGCAGATGCTCCAGGCACTGCCTCAGCTGGATCACTTTGGCCAGGATGGGCTGGAACACTGCCCACACCTCCCCCATGGCCTCCCAGCATTCCTGGCATCCTGAAAATGAGCTCAAGGACCCCAAAAACAGAGGTCAAGAAGCCCCAAAACCTCAAGTCCACCTCAAAATGACCCCAAAATTTCCTCTCAACGCCAAAAACCTCCATACTTTGAGTCCCAGAGCCCCAAAATTCCCTCAGGACCCCCCCCAAATCCCTCCTAGGCCCCCAAAAATCCCCAAATGCTTTCAGCATCCCCCCAAATTTCTCCAAAATCCTCCCAGGACCCCCTGAAATCCTCAGATTTCCCCCAAATCCCTCAAGGATACCTCTGATATTCCCCAAATCCCCTCAAAATCTCCCCCAAAATTTCCTTAAATTCTCCCCCAAATCTCCCCAGATTCCTCCTCAAAATTGTCCTGAATCCTCAGAATTGCCCTGAAGATTCCCCTCAGAATTCCAAAAAACCCTTCAAAATTTCAGGCATTTTGAAGGGAATTTTGGGTGATTTTTTTGGGATCCCAGGGTTAGAATTTGGGGAATTCTTTGTGTAATTTGGCAGAATTTGTGGGGGGAATTTTTGGAGGATTTTTTGGCAATGTTATTGGGAATTTTGGGGGGGATTTTTTTTCTTTAATTTTTGGGGGAATTTTAGGGGGGATTTTGAGGGGAAATTTGGGGGTAGTTTTAGGTAATATTTGGAGATCCCTGGGTTGGAATTTGGGGGATTTTTGGAGGATTTTTCTGGAATTTTTTGGAGAATTTTTGAGGGGAAATTTTTGTGGAAATTTTAGGGATTTTACTTTTTGAATAGTTAGGGATTTTGGGGGAATTTTTTCGGGGGATTTTGCTGGGAATTTTTTGTGACTTTTGTGACACAAAATCACTTTTGTGATTTTAGGGACTGTTTGGGGATCCCAGGGTAGGAATTTGGTGGAATTTTTGGGTAATTTTTTTGAATTTTATTGGAATTTTATTGGGAATTTTATTGGGAATTTTGTCAATTCTTCTGGAATTTTAGTGGATTTTCCAGGAAATTTTGGGAAATGTTCCAGTAATACCAACAAACACAGCCCTCCCTCCCACCCCGAGCAGATGTATGCACACCTCTCCTTTATTTCAGTGTAGGGCGGTCCCGTAATCCAGGAGGTTGAGACCTCAACAATTTTGGAACTTTGGGCACCCTAAAAATCTGGGCAGGAGGGATTCTTAATGCTCTCTTGCCCCCACAAATTTTGGGGATCTCCCCTGTTTTGGGGGTCCCTTTCTGGGCATCCCAACTTTTTCATGGGAGTCCCCACAATTTTGAGGGGGCTCTGAGGGAGTCCTTGATTATTTTGGAGTGGGGCCCTCCATTTGTGGGGTCTCCCCAATGTTTTTTTGGTGGGTTCCCCGATATCAAAGTGTATTTTCTTGCGGGGGGTGTGCCCCGCAGTTGTGAAAGTGCACTTTTGGTGGGATCCCGAGTGCTTGAAGTGGTGGTGGGAGGTGTTAATGCACTGGGGTGGGGCTTAGCCCTGGTGGGAGGGGCTTCATTCCCAGGATGGGGCAGGCTTAGCCCACGCTACAGGGGTGGCAAAAATAAAAAAACTTGGCAATTTACCCAAAATTCCCATAATTTTCCCTAAATTTCCCCAAAACTCCCTCAAAATCTCCCCAGAATTGCACTCCAAATACCCTAATTTTTCCCCATATTCTCTAAAATTCCCTCAAAAACTCCCCAAATCCCCCTAAATCTCCTTCCCAAATTCTCCAGGTTTCTCTAAAATTGTCGAGTTTTCCCCAGATTTTGCCATATTTCCCAAAATTCCCCAATTTTCCCCCAAAATTTCCCAAAATCCCTGCAAATCTCCTCCCACATTCCCAAAATTTTCCAAAATTCCCCAAAAATTCCTCCAAAACAAATCCCCCAATTTTTGCCTAATTACCCAAAATTCCCCCAAATTTTCCTGAAAACTTCCACAAAGCTCCCCCAAAATTCCCTCAAAACCTCCCAAAAATTTCCCGAAATCCCCCCTCAAAATTCCCACCAGAATTCAAAAAAACCGCCAAAATTCCCCCAAAATTATGGAAAAATTAGCAAAAAAATCCCCCTTATGTAGCTGCCGGAGCTGGGATGGTTTTGGCTCCCGGCTGCAGCGAGACCCAGGTAACTCGAGGGTAACCTGGGTGCCTCGAGGCAGAATTCAGCTCCAAGGTCTTAGTGCAAGCCATGCCAAACAATTAGGCAGGCAGCTCTTTTGTGAGGTTCATCTTGGCTTGCAGACCTTAGCTAGCTGGGAATGAGATCCTGGGATGGCAGCAGAGGTTCCAAAGATGGCTTTATTGATTGCTGTATCATCCACACTGTGAAATTCCCTCCAATTCCCCTTCCCTTAATATCTCCAGATGCTTTGATTCCCTCTTTCCTGAGGTTTTTTTGCCCTTCTTCCCCTCACCTCAGCCCCTCTTTCCCCTGCCTGCCCCCTCCTCCTGTTTCCTCTCACCTCAGCCCCTCTTTCCTCCACCTGGCACCTCATCATTGGTGGAACACCCTGTGCAGACTGGAGCTCATCCAGCTCTTTTGGGAGCACGAAACCATGACCAGCCCCAGGTGAGGGAGAAAGTTTGCAAGGGCCAATATCAAGCCCATAGAGTGAGGAAGGGGTGGCTGGGGCTCCATGCCCTGCCCCAGGGCTCCAGGCTCCTCCCCCAGGTCTTTTGTCCTCGACCCCACAACTCTAGGCCCCGCCCCCAGGGCTCCAGGCTCCTCTCCCAGGTCTTTAGTTCTCGCCTCCAGGTCTCCAGTCATCTACCCCAGGTCTTGAAGCCTTGCCCCCAGATATTTAGTCGTCGCCCCCAGGTCTTTAGTCATACCCCCAGGGCTCCAGGCCCCACCCCTACGGCTCCAGGCTCCACCCCCAGGGCTGCAGGCACTGGTCTCTGGCGCACACACAGCGCCCCTGAGCTGAGCTCCTTTTTCACAATGGTCACTCAGGACCACAGTGGCCCCTGGTGGACATGGGGAGGAAAAGGGGAAGGCGGGGGTGGGGGAGGGGTTTTGGACATGCCCATCAACCCCGAGACCCACATCCACCATCGTTGGGACTGTCCCCCATGTGTTCAAGCCCCTCCCCTGCCCAAGTCCTTCCCTAACCTCCTCCCCCACTCCTTGAGTCCCTCCCTCACCCTTCCCTGACTGTTCCCCTAAGCACCTCCCCCACCCTTTAAACCCTTCCCTCTCTCTAGGCCCCTCCCCCATCTTCTTTGAGGCTTTCTCAGGCCCCTCCTGTTGTCTTTCCACCCCTGCTGCTCCCCAACCATCAAGCCCCTCTCCCTTCACCAAGCCCCTTCCCCCAGCCCTCAGAACCCTCTTACGGCCAAAGCCCCCGCAAATTTTGAGTCCCATAGCCCCAAAATTCCGTCAGGACGCCCCCAAATCCCACCTAAGCCACCCAAAATTCCCAAATGCTTTCCAGCATCCCTCCAAATTTCTCCAAAGTCCTCTCAGAACTTCCCAAAATCCCCAGGTTTCCCCTAATTCCCCCAAGGATACACCCGATATTCCCCAAATCCCCCCAAAATCTCCCCCAAAATTTCCTTAAATTCTCCCCAAAATCTCCCCACATTTCCTCTTAAAATTCCCCTGAATCCTCAGAATTGTCTTGAAGATTCCCCCCAGAATTCAAAAAAACCCTCCAAAATTTCAGGAATTTTGAAGGAAATTTTTCGGGGAGTTTTGGGTGATTTTTTTGGGATCCCAGGGTTAGAATTTGGGGAATTCTTTGTTTAATTTGGCAGAATTTGTGGGGGGAATTTTTGGAGAATTTTTTTTTGGCAATGTTATTGGGAGTTTTGGGTGGGATTTTTTTTTTTTTTTTTTGTTTAATTTTTGGGGGAATTTTAGGGGGGATTTTGAGGGGAAATTTGGGGGTAGTTTTAGGTAATATTTGGAGATCTCTGTATTGGAATTTGGGGGGTTTTTCCGGAATTTTTTAGAGAAGTTTTTGGGGGAAATTTTTGTGGAAATTTTAGGGACTTTATTTTTTGAATAGTTAGGGATTTTGGGGGAATTTTTTTGTGGCATTTTAGGGTAAGAATTTGGTGGAATTTCTGGGTAAATTTTGGAATTTTGGGTAATTTTTTGGAATTTTTTGGGGGAAAGTTTTATTGGGAATTTTGTCAATTTTTCGGAAATTTTAGTAGATTTTCCAGGAAATTTTGGGAAATTTTCCAGTAATACCAACAAACAGTGCCCCCCCCCACCCCCTTCCCCAGCAGATGTATGCACACCTCTCCTTTATTTCAGTGTAGGGGGGTCCTGTAATCCAGAAGCGTGAGACCCCAAAAATTTGGGAACTTTGGGGACCCCAAAAATCCGGGCAGGGGGCACTCTTAACTCTCCATTTCCCCTACAGCTTTTGGTGGTCTCCCCTTTTTTGCAGGTCCGCTTCTGGGCATCCCAAATTTTTCAGGGGGTCCCCCTCATTCTTGGGGGGGCTCTGGGGGGAGTTCCTGATTATTTTGGAGTGGGGTCCTTAATTTGTGGGGTCACTATTGCGTGGCGACCTGGTTCAAGCCCGGCACGGTGGCCTTACCCCAGGCCACTCAGTCCATATGCTCCTGGACATCAACGTGGTGGTCAGCAAATGGCGTTTATTGAAGGGTGACAAGGGTTTTTATAGCTTGGGCAGTCAGTGTCATTTTCTTCTGCTCACGTCCGGCTGGGTGCGGCCTGGTACAGAGCAAAGGTTTGACTGCAAGGGGGGAAGGGATCCTGACTGACTGTACAACCCGATATCTTTCGCCCGTATATCCCTAACTCTCCACATTTCCCCCCTCCCTCATGATTAGTAAAAATCGTATAATATTATAAAATGTAGACATTATGAAGTTTCATGGGTTAGTAAAGTTAGTATAAAATTGTAAATGTGTTAGTAACAGGCACGCTTTGAAGTAATTGTCGGCGTTCGACGAACATAATGTTAACTGTTTCTAAATGCTTTTTAACAAATGGCACTAATTTATTTAATATGCAAGGCCCGAAGATTATGGTTAGTAAGATTATAGTGAGTGGGCCTATTAGGGTAGAAATTAGGGTGGTGAGCCATGGGGACTGGTTGAACCATGATTCAAAGCAGCCCTGTTGAGCTTCTCTGTCCATTTTTCTTAGGTTTAGTTGGTTTCTCCATTCGGCCATGGAGTCTCTAACAACTCCGGTGTGGTCCGCATAAAAGCAGCATTCCTCTTTTAAGGTGGAACACAGGCCTCCTTGCTGCATGAACAAAAGGTCCAGTCCTTGCCTGTTTAGGAGGATGACCTCTGAGAATGAGGAAATGATTTTTCTAGGGAAGAAATGGATTTCTCGATTCTCTGCAAGTCCTTGTCGACAGTCATCTGCAGTTGGGCCAGTCCTTGATGTTGTGTTGCAAGGGCCAAGACGCCTGTGGCAGCGCCAGTAGCTCCTTGTCCCGGTTTAGGACAAATTAGGGGAAAATCTCCAAAGGAGTTCCCCAAAAACAAACCCCCAAAAACTCCTCCCCTCCCACCTATGGGTTCGGGGAGAACTTCCTCAGAGATAAAGTGGAAAAAACCTGTTTATTTAGCATAACACACAGGAAAAAAACACTTCCCAACATGAGAAAAAGAACAGCCACGGGTGATGCAGAAAAACTTCACCCGTCCGAGTGGATGCAGCAGGTGCTGGGAAGGGCAGGAAACGCGTATTTCTTGTCACGATGGTGCAGCATCCGGGGTTCTTTGATGTTCAGGGTGCCCAGGATCAGGTATTGCTAGCTAATAAGGGAAGGAAAAGTAAAGCAAAAACGGCAGAAAAAGCGCAGAAGCAAGCAACAAGCAGCAAGCAGCAGCAAGTAGCAAGGAAGCCAAGGGGTGGGGTTTGCCGGCTGGCCTGCGGCAGCTCGTGCCCAGGGGGAGCGGGTGGTTCTGCCTGGCTAGACAAAACAAACTCTCCCGGCATGAGCAACACACGATTTGGGGATATAGAGCATTACGACGTCACCCCAGGACACTCCTAAACTGAGGAGCATTGCGATGGTTATGCCCGTTATCACTTCTCGCTTGTGGAGCCAGTCGGGTTCCTCGAACAAGCGGTACACTTCTTTTTCCTGGCGATTCTGGACTCTGGGGACAATTAAAACTTGGACACAAAAGTCGGTAGAATGATCGAATTTGTCAAGGAGTACGCATGGGCTCACCCCGGATCGTTGACAGAGTCACATTCCCGATGCAGCTGGGATCACCCACTGGAACTTCCCCCCTTTAAGTTTGACGAATTCCTGGCAGACATTGCCCATCTACTTTGCCAAGGTTGCATTGCCAAAGCATTAGCCTTGGCCCTTGACCTGGCTTAGGGTAATGCCTCTCCGGGGGGTGTCCCATTTGCATTGGTGTGGACTGTCTGACTTTGAAAAGATGAATGGGAGATCGAGGGCAACACCTTCGTAAAAAGGGGGTCGTGCATCATAGCATAACCAGTATGATTCTATGAGGTTTGGGTTTGATTGGTTTAACGATAAAATGGTAGCATTTAACACGCTTAAAAATGGATTGGAGAGGGTTGGTTTGGCTAAGAGATCGGATGGGGAGGAGGTAGATTTTAGCATCTGTGTTTTGTGGCTAGAGCTATGGTTAGCTGCGATCTCCTTCCTGGGTCTGCTCATTCCAAGAGCTGGATTGTGTCCGACTGATTGGGATATTGGAGGTGGGAATCTGATAATTTGTATGTTCGCCCAGATGTGGCGAAAAAGATGAATAAACGCTGTCCACGCTTTGCCCATGGCCCAGCCATCATGGGTCGGCTGCAGGATTGTCATTATATAGCCTGTGCAGGTGTGCTCTTTCCTGCCTTTGGGCAAAATCACATACCCATCCAATTTTTGGTTCAAGACAGCCGTGGGGAGTATACTTAATTTGCAGGAACTTATCAGGCTGTTGTGATTTCCATCTATTGCTTGTCACAATAGTTTCACACCCCCAATATCCACAATATCCATACACTGGGTAATTACAGTAACTTTTTCCTGGGTTGGAAGCAGGGCACCAATAGGTCTGAAATAATGTCGTCTCCTCGAATTTGGGGAACCCTGTATGCGAGGGAAAAATGTCCTTTAGCCTGAACTCGAAAGATGGGGTGTTGGCTGTAACAATTTCTTTAATGACCCTCTCACCTGAGAGATGACGTAGAACCCACCTGAATGGCTGGTGAGGATAATGCTCTGTGTCTGCCTGTCCTCTGCCTACTATCCCTAGAAACAAGATAACACAGAGATACCGTTGCTACTTTGATTTTGATGGTGCGAGCTTCTCAAGTGATGCCCGGTTGCTCGGTGTTCTCTCTCTCGTTCCTGGTAGTGGGGCGTACGGGTTGCGAGGGCATCCGATGGTCCAGTCCTGCAAACAAAGTCTCACAATTCTCATTAGCTCCACTCTGAAGGTCTGGTTTGATAGATTTGAGTGGACACCATTTAGTGTCCCCAGATGTCTTAGGGCGAGTTTCCTGCCTTTCATGATGAGGCTGCTGAGGTACTCGACTCCCGGGGAAAAGACCACCCATTGTGTCGGTTGGGCTTTGTTGGAGGCTCCTTGGGCTAGGGCTCCCACTCCCCCCTTTTTTGTAAAGTGGACATACAGATTGATCGGTATACTTGAATCCCATCTAGTGAGCGTGCTCACTGACATTTGGTGTTCAGTAAAGCCGAGCGAGCTTATCGCTTCTGGTGTCAGGGTTTTCTGCTCCCATGGGTTCTTTCCTTTCAAGACATCATTTAGAGGGTCCATGACCTCGGGAGGAATCAGGACGATGTTGCAGAGCCACTGTAAGGACCCTACCAGCTGCTGCGCGTCACGGATATCTCGGCGGATTTTCATCTGGGGAGGGGTTATGTAGGAGCTTGTGATTCCCACTCCTAGGAAGGTCACGCAAGGTCCTTTTTTTATTTTTGCAGTGGCGATTTCGAAGCCATTTATCTTTAAGGTCTTGGAGATAGTTGGTTGATACCAGCTGGTCTACTTGGCTTGTTGATGGTGCAGCGATCAGGATGTCATCCATGTACTGCATGATAGTTGTCATTGTGTGAGGGTCTCTTTGTGCCCAAGACCACTCAGATGGACATAGGATGGTGGTTCAAGGCGCAGGGTATTCTTGAAGGTGCCAAAGAAAGGCTGCAGGAGACAATCGTCCGGTCTCAAGGTCTGTTTTTTATTTCTTATCTATACAGTGTTCACATTCGTGAGCAGCAGTATGGTCAGCACCGTGTCCAGGACGAAAGTCTGCCCACGAAAGGCAGGACTTATCTTTTATACCTTAAACTACGTATTCTATGTTTACACTATCTTTCCAATACTACAATATCTTATTGCTATGTCCAGTCTTGTCCCCAACCAATCTGTGATTCCCAGCATCCCTCACCAACATGAAGAACAAGAAGAAGAAAGAAGACACCACACCCCAAATTCTCCATCTTGGCCTTGTGGCCGATAATATAAACAATCCCAAAAACTACCTTTTCTACACGCTAACTATCTAATTCACACTCTAGTTTCCCTTAACGGTTGCATTTCTTCTCTGAGAGAAGGCAGATGTTCCCATGGTGCAGGATCCAGCTCTCTGACCCCCCTGGCTCTACTCGGAGGTCTTTCATGGGTCTGACAGGGGGGTTCTCCACCCACAGAGAGTCCAGAGGGACTCCCTGGACCCCCACATCTTCCCCCTCTGTTTGCACCAAAACCACATCTTTTATAGTTGTGTCCAAAGCCTTCCGAATACAGTTAAAAATGCAAGGTAAGATAATTAAGAAAAGAATAAAGAAGATAGCAATCCCCACTAATATGTAAAACCCTACTTTCAGAATTTTCCTCCAGAAGGAAGAAAGATTAAAAAAGTCCAACAGGCCATCCATCCAAGATCCAGTAGATTCTCCAATTTTCGCCACTTCTTGCTTTAACTGTTTAATATCTTCATGAATTGATTTAGAATGGTCCGAGAGGTTCATGCAGCACATTCCTTCAAACTCGAGACACCCATGCCTGTGAGTCAGCAACAGATAGTCAATTGCTGCTCTGTTTTGAAGGGTTGCTCTTCTCACACTGCTGACATATGTTAACATGTCACTCAGTGCGTTAGAAATAGCTTTGGTGTTTTTGCTCAACCAGCAACCCAAACGATCCAACTGAGTCAAGGCCATCCCCAATGCTACTTGGGGAGAGAATATAGCTGCAGAAATTCTCTGGGCCTTGTTCAATGTATAAAAGCTGTCATTGCAGTTTGGATCGTATTGTTTGATGTCTCTTTTTTCTCTATTTCTCAGTTCCGTCAACATTCTCTTATTAGGTGATAACAACGAAAGTCTCCCAATGCTGCATGGACCTCCAGTGATGTTTGCAGGGATAGCAGGCCAAATTCTGTCCCCACAAATGAAAAAGATTCCCCGTGGCAATTTTGCATGAACTTGGAAGGATGGTTTGCTTGAAACCACCATGTGATTACACCAAAAAGAACCATTTTTGTAAACCTCATGATTCGGAGTAACATCTAGAGTTTTGTTCTTTGTCACTCCTGGAAAACTGAATTCAATACAAAAATTCATTCTTGTTGAACCTAAAATCTCCAATTCTTCTGGTTCAACTGAAGTCACAGGGAGAAATTTGACCCACACGTGCCATCCGTCCACAGGAGTTGTCTTAGCTTGCAACACCCTTGGAGGGATGGTTTTTGGAATTGGCCATTCTCTCACGGGCAGTCCGACCAAACTTGTTGAAAATGGTTTCCCTGGTTTGGAATGTGTCAGACAGATTGTGTCCAGCCCCGCTGCGTGAGCCAAATTTTCCCACACGTTCGCTTTTGGTTGCATCATTGGTAATTCTGTTTCGATACCTAACATAACTGACAAAAAGATAGAATACAAAGTTACATAGAAAAACATGATGAATTTTAAATCTTTAAGTTCTTGTCGTGTTGTCTGAAGACAAATTCGCATTGCCTGCCTTTGACTCGGTCTGTGCGTTTCGTTCTTTACTCCCGAGATCAGTCTCTGCTTGCACTGTTGTTGGGGCCCAATATGGTTTGACGCACTTTGCAGGCACCCACTTCAATCCTCCATCTGTGGAGACACAAGCGAAACCCTTTCCCCAAGTGATTAGTTTGAAAGGTCCCTCGATCTTTCCCGATTCTAAATTTTTTGTCATCACTAAAGGATTTTCCTTTAGCTTAGCTCTTTTATCATTCATAAAATGTCTTATGATGGGTGGAGTCGGTTCTGAGAATGAGCCATTTAGAAAGTTCAACACATACAATGCTTTGTTCAATCGCATGTGAGTCGTAGCCTCTGGCTTCCCCTTTTTTTGTTTTTCAAGGAGTGTTTTCAAAGTGTGATGTGTTCTCTCTATAATTGCCTGTCCTGTTGATGAATGAGGAATGCCAAAAGTATGTTTGACACCCCACCTTTTTAGAAACTTGTCCAAAATCTTACCTATGTAAGTTGGACCATTGTCTGTTTTGATCTCTTGAGGCACGCCTAAAGATGCAAATGCTTGTAGAAAATGTCTACACGCATGCTGTGCCGTCTCTCCTGCATGTAAGGAGGCGAAAAATTGCACCTGAAAAGGTGTCCACTGAAACATGAATGTTTTTCAGTTTTCCAAAAGGTGGGTACTTTGTGACATCCGCCTGCCATAATTGAAGGCTCTCCAATCCCCGTGGGTTAACTGCTCCCATGGAGATTGGTGGCTGCACCATTTGACAATCAGGGCACGTTTGTACAATTTCTTTAGCTTGTGTTTTGGAGAGTTGGAAGGATTTCATCAATGCTTGTGCATTTTGATGGAAAAATGCATGACTGATCTTTGCTTGTTGGAAAATGTCTGGTAAAGTTTGCAAGACAGTCATAGTTAGCTTATCTGCTCATGCATTTCCTTCTGCTGGAAATCCTGGAAGTGAGGAATGCGCTCTGATATGTGTAATAAAATATTTTTCTGTCCTGCTTTCCAACAATGTTTTCATGCATGATAGATATGAATATAGAATGTCGTTGTTTGTCTCCCTCAAAAGTGATCCTTCCAATCTCTTGACTACATTAGCTATATATTGCGAATCTGTAATCAAATTCAAGGGTTGTTGAAATAATTTAAAAACTCTGACCACTGCAGCCAATTCAACAATTTGCGGTGATCCCTGCACTATTTGTACATCTGATTCCCAATTTCCTGTAACTGAATTTTGCCACGTGATTGCTGACTTTCCTGTCTTTCCTGAACCATCAGTGAATACCGTGATCCCCTCCAATGGTTCTTCACTCGCCCTTGGTTTCTCTCTAATTTTCAACTTCACTTTCAACAATCTGTGACTCGGATAATGAATTGAACATTTACCTGTGTAATCTAACAATGCTATTGCCAAATCTTGTGACTTTTGAAATGCCCAATCAAAATAATCTTTTTTCAAGGGTACATAAATTATTGAAAAGTCTCTGCCCGTCATTGTCATCAACCTCGCCCTTGCCTTCATGATTATCTGTGTCGTCATCTCCAAGGTTGTAAGAATTGTTCTTGGAGGCCTGTAAAGTAGAAAAACCCATTCTATAATCAACAGAGGGTCCTTCTTGTTTTCATCCCATTGAAAAATCAAACCATACAGCTGTGTTTCTTCTCCCAACACTGCCAAATGGAATGATAAAGAGTCCACATATCGGTGTGCTTGTCTTTCTTGTATAATTTTCGCAATCTTCTGTAAATCTTCTTGTGCCTTTGGTGTAAGAGTTCTGGGTGATCTGATGTCACTGTCTCCTCTCAGGAGATCAAACAAGGACAAAAGTTCCTCATTGGTGATTCCCAAAATTGGTGTCATCCAGTCAATTTCTCCAATGAGTCGCTGTAGATCTTGTAAATTGCAAACTCTAGAGCTGACTTCTAATTTCTGTGGTATGATCGTCTGTTCTGTGATCTTCCATCCAAGGTATTTCCAAGGCGCAATTTCCTGAATCTTTGAAACACTGATTTCAAGTCCCACTTTTTCTACTTCCGTCACACAAGCACGGACCTTTTGCAGTTCTTCCTTTGTCGATGCTGCAATGAGTAAATCATCCATATAATGGATTATTTTTGCTTCAGGATATTTTTCTCTTGCTGGAGCCAAAGCTTGCGCCACATACCACTGACAAATTGATGGTGAGTTCTTCAGTCCTTGTGGTAAAACAGTCCAATGATACCTTTTCATTGGCTCTTCTCTATTCAAACTTGGAACAGAGAACGCCATTCGATAGGCATCATCTTCATGAAGTGGTATTGTGAAGAAACAATCCTTGAGATCAATGATCACAAGAGGCCATTCTCTGGGAATCATCGTGAGTGATGGAAGTCCTTGCTGCAGAGGTCCCATTTCTTCCAGAATTTCATTCAGCCTTCTGAGATCATGAAGCAATCTCCACGATCCAGAAGTTTTCTTCCGAATGACAAACACTGGAAAATTCCATGGGCTGTTGGTTGGTTTGATGTGTCCTTTCTGCAATTGCTCTTTCACCAAGGTTTTCAAAGCACTCAATTTCCTTTTTTCCAAGGCCCACTGATCCACCCAAAGAGGTGTGTCAGTCTTCCATGTCATTTTTGGAGTGGTGAGTGCCGCAGTGAGCCCCACTAAAAATCCACTTGAATAGTCATGTTCCACTGAGAAAGGAGGTCCCTTCCCCAGACTGTAAATGGCTTCTGCACTATGAATGGATGAGTGACAGCTGTCTTTCCTCTGGGTCCTTCAAAGGTGACTGCATCTTCACTTTGCAGACATATCGAACTTCCTCCGATGCCTGTGATCCTGCCCAGAGGTACTATTAAATTCCAGTCTCTCGGCCAGAAGATATATGAAATGAGTGTGACATCTGATCCCGTGTCCAACATGCCTGAAATTATTATCTTTCTATCTCTGTGTGATAATTCACAAGTGATGATCGGCTTTTCTTGAGTTATATGTTTCAGCCACAGGGCATGCACCTGTACATGATCATCAAAACATGGATGATCTTCACCCATTGCTGGCATGACTTGATGTTCCAGTGGATGAGATGGCAAAGCTATTGCTTTGGCCAGCTGGGTATTTTGGGGAATCGTGAGCGGTGGTCGAAGAGCTCTTGCTAAAATTGTCAACTCTTCGAAACAATCTGCAGAAACAACAGTTGGAAATATTATCAAACCGAAGATGCTACATCGGTCTCTGCCTATAATTAGAAAATCTTGTCTCTTCCGACAAGGTGCTTTGAACCCTGTGGGTATGGACGCTGATTCTTCATTTAAAAAACAATTTATTTTTGAAGCCGCTAAAATAAATTGTGTTCCCGGTGTCAATAGCTCTCTGTCACAAGGGATGTCCCCTAGTGCCCTGCTGAGGGAGTCAGATTGACGCTCCCCAACAACTGTAGTGCTTGAGTCGGTGTTGTTCCCTGTGTCACCGCCATCACTTCTGTCGTTGCGCGATGGGGTGTTGCCGCGCTTCCCTTGGGGTTTTTGGAACTGGTAATAGTTTTCCATCAACATCTGTTCGAGAATAACATTCACTTGCCTGATGTCTTCCTCTTTGACATCTTGGGCAAAGTGCTGGTGACTTGTTAGTATTTTTTGGGTGAGGACAGTCTCTTTTGAAATGTCCAGTTCCTCCACAATTGTAACATTGTCCTTCAGATGACTTATCTTTCTTTTTAAAATTTGCAAAAACCCTCTCAAGATTTTCATTCTGTGCTTGAAGGGCTTCAGCCACCTGTTCTTTGACTAGTGATACTATGTGTTGTGAAGTTCCAATCTTGCTGCATGCTTCAACCATTTCTGTCAGTGTTGGCTGACCAGGAAGAGCACTGATGATCCTCTTGCATTCTGAATTCGCATTTGCAAATGCAAGGCTTTGCAGCAAGAATGGTCTGACTGTTTCTTCCATGAACTTGTCTGTCCACTGCCTGTGTGAGTCTATCTACAAATGCTGGAAAAGGTTCAGACACTCCTTGCTTTATTTCTGAAAAACAACATCTTGTGTTCCTGCTGGGGCTACTTGCAGAATTGCTCTATGCGCTGCATCCTTGATGTCTGCCAGTACATTTCTTGGAAGTCTGGTGGCTTGCTGTCTTGGATTGTCATTTGGAGGATCCCCTGCTAGCTCTGCTGTTATGAGGTTTGCATTCGCTCCTCCTTGATATCTGTTTTGCAGCTCTTGTAAAGCTCTTCTCCACCTGTAGTCTCAGATGTGCACTTGTGTGTCTGTGAGGATCAGTGACACGAGTGATCTCACATTGTGTGGAGTCAAGTCATATTCTGTAAAAACCCCTTTTAAAAGTTGTTTGAAATATGCAGATCCCAAACCATAATCTCTGATTGCTTTGATTAAATCTTTCACTATATCGTGATTCAGTTTTTGCCATCTAGGGTTTTGTCCCTGTGGGTCATAGTTGACTGGCATTGCAATATCACCTGTGCCAATTGCAGAGTATTTTCTGCTTCTGGATAATTGCATTCTAATATTTGACCAATCGACTTCAGTTTCTTGTCCTTCAGCAGATTGCATCTTTGTGGTACTTTGCTTGTCATAAGAAACCATTTGTTGTGATGAAGACAGGGATGGTGCTTCATCCATTTTCTGGTCCATGGGTGCTGGCTGAGGCATGGGCTGTTGCTTGTCAGGAGTCTTTTGAGAAGCTTGTGGAAATTCTGTTCCCTTCCAATGCTGAATAAAAGAATCCACAAGATCTCTGGGGATCAGAACCATAGGGCTTTCACTATTTCCCGGATCTATCGTGTATGTTGGAATGCCTTCTGAAGCTGTAATACATATTGTATCTTCTTCTTACTGTGGTTGTTGAAGTGGTGGAACTTTCTTCCCTGTATCGGTTTGTTTTTTATATCTGACTGGGAAATAGTCTTGCAATGTTGCTGCTCTGCCGCTAGGTGGCGCTGTTGCTCTATCTTGAGACGTCTTGGTTTGTTGTTGTGGTTGCTGTGGAGATGGCCTGGGTTCCCGTGTCTGGGCACGCCCCCCGGAGGCGCGGTCACTCCTTCCCTGGCCACGCCCCTGACTGACGCGACGGGACCCTGCCCTGCTCTCTGCACTTCCCTCGCTTTCAGGATCGCTGTCACCCTCACTCAGTTCCTGTCCCTCCGGACCAGAGCCTTCTCTATCTGGACTAATTCTGTGTCTCACAGCCCGCCTAGCTATGCTCTTTCGTGGGTCCCCTCTCTGTTCTCCTGACACTTCCGGGTTCGCGGCTGCTTGCGTGTCACATGACACTGCCTGGGCATGCTCCCTGCGTTTCGGCCGCACTACGCATGCGTCGTCAGACACTTCCGGGTCTGACCGGCCTGGCAGGCCCCGTCCCGGGTCCCTCTTATCTTCCCTGGGTCGGTGAGCCGCCGCAGCACCGACTGCCCCCACGCCCGCCGCTTCTGCCGCCTGCCCCAACGCAAGTGATGGAGCCGCCGCCGCTGCCGCCAACGCTGCCGCCGCAGTTTCAGATGCCCCAGGCGCTGCTCTGACACCGCGGATAGGTAAAACTGTCTCTGCCCACTCCCGAGGGGTGGGTCCCCCCTCCCCCTGGTCTCTGGCCACCGGCACGGTTGCGCTGTATCTCGAAACTGTCCCACGCACTAGGATTCTGACCGGGGTCCCTATTTCTCTTCCCTCCTCCCTAGTGATCGCGGAGCGCATTCCCGAAGCCAGAGATGATGTCACAGGCACCAGCTCGGTTATTTCACACCCCGAGGGTGTGGAAAACAGCTTCCCCTTGCCCATTGCACCCTTAATTGGGGTTGTTGTCTGTTCTGCCATCCCAGAAGTATATGGTAAAGTGTGACCTGTCTCATCCTCTCCATCCCTCCCTGCTCTTTCCACCGTTCCTGGAGTAGAATGTAATTGTTTTCCCCCCGGTGGTGAGATTACTTTTGAGGGATTATAAAAGTAGAAATCCAGATCATCAAAATTCTTTGGAAAAATTTCTGCCTTAACTTTTCCTGATGTTGGTGTTGATGTAGGTAAATCTAAATATTTTGGTAAATCAGATGAATCCGTATTATCTGAAGCTGAACTGCTTTGCTTTAGTATTGATTGCTGATTAGAAGCTTCTTCCCCAGTCCCTGACAACCCCTCTATAGCTTTCAGAGGACTGGATATTTGCAATGTTCCTGAAGATAAAACTTCAAACATTACTCTACCTGCGGTCAAAAGATCCTTGGCCTTCGGATCTTTTTTTGTGGCTGCATGATACATATCTCTATTTACCTGTGCCCAGAATTCTGGCGTATATATTTTACTAATTTCTGCATGAGGGTATTTAAGTCTCACCCATACCAATAAATCTCTGAGTTCACTTTCCGATAAAGTAATCGGATGTGTAGAAGCTATATATTTCATTGTGGATAATATCTTTCCTTGTTCGTGGCTGAATGCACCACCCATTTTGCTATGTGTGTGTTCCTATGTGTATCTGAGATCTCAACCAGTCTTACCAAAAACTGAGATGCCGGGACCAAGCTGGATTTCTCCTGGGCATCCGGCCAGCAGATGCACAGGGAGAGGGATTCCGCGGTTCCTCCCATCCGAGATGAGCCTGGCAGCTGGTTTCTGGCCGCTGTTCAAGGTCTCTTCTCCGTAGTTCTCTTTCTTAAGGTAGCTTCTTCCTTCAGGGAGTTTTCTGGATCGGAGCTCTTCTGTATCTACCTTTGTAGATCACAGCAGGAGCCTGGACGTCCGGGGCCGACGCCCACCCAAGGGACGCCAGATGTCATTGTCTGAGGGTCTCTTTGTGCCCAAGACCACTCAGATGGACATAGGATGGTGGTTCAAGGCGCAGGGTATTCTTGAAGGTGCCGAAGAAAGGCTGCAGGAGACAATCGTCCGGTCTCAAGGTCTGTTTTTTATTTCTTATCTATACAGTGTTCACACTCATGAGCAGCAGTCTGGTCAGCACCGTGTCCAGGACGAAAGTCTGCCCACGAAAGGCAGGACTTATCTTTTATACCTTAAACTACGTATTCTATGTTTACACTATCTTTCCAATACTACAATATCTTATTACTATGTCCAGTCTTGTCCCCAACCAATCTGTGATTCCCAGCATCCCTCACCAACATGGAGAACAAGAAGAAGAAGAAGAAAGAAGACACCACACCCCAAATTCTCCATCTTGGCCTTGTGGCCGATAATATAAACAATCCCAAAAACTACCTTTTCTACATGCTAACTATCTAATTCACACTCTAGTTTCCCTTAATGGTTGCATTTCTTCTCTGAGAGAAGGCAGATGTTCCCATGGTGCAGGATCCAGCTCTCTGACCCCCCTGGCTCTATTTGGAGGTCTTTCATGGGTCTGACAGGGGGGTTCTTGCACCCACAGAGGGTCCAGAGGGACTCCCTGGACCCCCACAATAGTCACAGTCAGATTGCTCTGCTGGACTGGTGCTAGCACACGGTAGATGGTAGAGGAGTTGATCATTCCTTGGGGTAACATTTTCCAATGAAAGCGTAGGTTGGGCCGCTGGCTGTTTGGAAAGACGATGGAAAAGGCTAACCACTCCTTGTCGTCTTCGTGCAGGGGAATAGAAAATAAGCAGTCTTTGATGTCGAGCACTGCGCAGGGTTGTCCTCTCGGTATCATCGAGTTCATGGGCAGCAAAGTTTGTACTGGGCCCATCATCTGGATTCTCTTGTTCACTTCCCGCAGGTCATGCTGGAGACAAAAGCCTTCACCGGATCGTTTAGGCATTATGAAGATTGGGGTGTTCCATGGGCTTGTGGAGGAGTCTATATGATTCTTGTGTAACTCACGGCCAAGTAGCTGAAAGAGAGCAATCATTCGAGGCTTGGACAAGGGCCACTGCTCAATCCATACTGGATTGACTGATTTCCAAGTTAGTTTGATGGGCAATGGCGGGTATGCGACAGTGGCCCTTAGAATAAATTTGTCACCCTAACGCCCAGCAGGGCTAGGGCATCTCTTCCCAACAAGGGTGGGAAATCCGACATAACGTATGTTGTAAGGGTGATAGTCCTTCCTGGTCCTGTCTCGATGCAGAGTGTTATTGCTATTGGTTGGGTGTTTTTTGCGGGCTCAGGACAGCCCTCCAACTCCGCCCACCATGGGGGCTTCTTCTAGCTTCCATGGTAGAGGCCAGTGTATGTCTGGGATGAGAGTGACGTCTGATCCTGTGTCCACCCAAAAGGGAAGGCAGATGGCCAAGTCGTTGGAGCTGTTGTGGAGACGACACACTGCCCACACGATCAGCGGGTGCTTACCCATCTTCACAGCAACGGCCACCCATGGGTCTCGTTCCCATGCTTGCATGGCCAAAGCCACCCAGGGGCCTCGTCCCCAGGGAGCTGTTCTTGGTATTCCTGAGGTGCAGATAGGTTTGATTGAGCTATTGGTTGGGCGTCGAAGTTGGTCATTTCTTGAGGGGGTAATGGGCGTGGAAGCCCCATTGAGGGTTGCTGTAGCTGGGCCGCTTCATGTTCCAGGAGGGAGGGGGCTGAGTGCGGCCTGGCTGCCCCCTCCCCTTCCCGTTTCCCTGAAGCTTGGATCTGCATTCCTTAGCTAAATGCCCCTTCTTTCCACATGCCCAGCATGGTCCCCTAAGTTTCCCCTGGCGTGGTGGAGCAGCTGCTGCTGCAGGTGGGCGTCCTGACTGGGGGCAGTTTACTGCCACATGGCCTGCCTGGCCACACTTGAAGCATGCCATCACACTGGTTATTGCAGTGTGAACTGCTGCTTGGATGGGAGCTAGGTGTTTGTCCTTTGCAACGTGTTGATCATGGCTGTGATATTGGACCCAGGTGGCAGTGATCTTAAAATGTCCTTGGTGGCTGAATTGCATTGCTGGCATAGGCAATTTGCTAGCACCGGGCCCTTCGCCTCTGGAGGTAATGCAGAGGAATCTATTGCTGCCTGAAGACAGTCCACAAACTGAGGGAAGCTCTCACTCTCACTCTGCTGTATAGTGGACCATAGCGAAGGTCTGGCTATTACTTTAGAAGCAGCACGGATGGCTTCTTGGGCAGCATGGGTTGTTGTCATGACCTCATAGGACCGCAGGCCCTCTGCCTGTGCTTGTGGGGTGATCATAGTTGGGTCTGTGTCCCTTAGCCTCTGTATGCTGGAGCCGTGCAGTGGATGGTCTGTCCCTGTTACTAAGGCTAGCTGCTTTACACAATTGTCCTCCCATTCTTGTTTAAAAACAATCATCCCCGCCCCATTGAAAATCATCCTGCAAAGTCGTTTGATATCAAATGGAAGCATATCATCGCCTCCAAAAACGCTATCAATGAGTGTGGAAACCATGGCAGAATTAATCCCCCTGTCCGCAACTGCTTTAACAATTGCCTGCACGTCTTTACCGGCAAGTAGGTTCTTTGATTTTCGTCTGCCCCCCCCCACTCGAACCGGGAACACCAGGCTGATGGACCCCGCTCCGCACAAGCTATTTTTATTTTCCGCCAGTCTGTAAGTGGGGTTCGATCTTTATCTGATATCCTCTTAACCCACGCAGGAGCATTGCAGCTAGTGATCTTTTATGCCACTGCTCCCTTTTTGTTAAAGCCCGAGTTGGTGGTGGAATCATCCTGTGACCACCTTTCCAGCCGCCCGTCCCAGCTCGAGTCAGAGTCCGAGCCAGAAGTCGACTGACTGGAAGTTTCTGGGCTACTGAGCCTTTTCCTCGGGCTCTGACCCCGCCCCTTCTCCCGGTGGTCAGGCCGTTCCCTCCCCCAGGGCTCCCCCCGCCTCCTGCTGGGGGAGGTTCTTGCCTTATAAGGACCTGATTTAAAATGAGCTCTTTGATTGGTCTTAAGCTCCTTCCCGGGGGATGCCCCTTCTCCCTGCTCACTCGCGCTAGCGCTGTTCAGCGAGCCTTCTGCATTTTCGCCCTCCGTGTCATTGTTCCACCCCCCATCACGTGCTCTGGCGCCATTTTCAAACCCATATGGTGGGGGTACCTTTTTATCAACCGCTTTGAGCTCTGATATTTTAGCAGCATTCCACGCCTCCTCTGCTAGAACCTGCCACAATGCCCACATGCGCTCCCCCTCCTCCGATGGTGATGAGTCCAGACTCGAGGGTCGTGGAGGGGGTTCCAGGGTCTGCACATCCGCACGCTCGACCGGTTCAAACTCCTCTACGGTTTGCGTAGCTCCCCCGTTTCCCAGCTGCAGCGTAGCTAACGAACAGATTCGATTTGCTTTCCAGGTCTCCTGCTCTTGCCGAGCATTTTGCAGAGCCTGCATAACTCTGCCCCAAGATTTGAGGGTTTTCCCTGAGCCTGACAACATGGTTTCCTTGGCCAGAGCCCTCGTGCATTTATCCCATATCTCCGGATGGAGAATTTCTACCGGGCTTTATATAGTCCCTATCTTTGTCAGTGTCGGCACCGCGAGAATAAAATCCTTAAGCTTACAATCGATACCCCACTGCGTGTGGATCTCACTTACGACCTTTGCAATAGCGTCCATGCTCCTCGCTGGTCTGGGGATGTCTCCCCACGCTGCACTAGGCCAGCTGTGCAGCCGCCGGTTCCTCGTCCAGGCAATCCTCGAATCCAGGGCGGTAATCTTTTCCCGGGTTTCGGCACCACTTGTTGCGTGGCGACCTGGTTCAAGCCCGGCATGGCAGCCTGAACCCCGGGCCACTTGGTCCATATGCTTCTGGACACCAATGTGGTGGACAGCAAATGGCGTTTATTGAAGGGTCACAAGGGTTTTTATAGCTTGGGCAGTCAGTGTCATTTCCTTCTGCTCACGTCCGGCTGGGTGCGGCTTGGTACGGAGCTAAGGTCTGACTGCAAGGGGGGAAGGGGTCCTGACTGACCGTACAGCCCAATATCTTCCGCACGCATATCCCTAACTCTCCACAGGTCACCTCAATTTTTTTTTGGCGGGATTCCCGATATCAAAGTATATTTTTTGTGGGGGGTGGATCCCCTGAAATTTTGGTGCCTCCCAGGGTGTGAAAGTGCATTTTTGGGGGGGATCCCGAGTGCTTGAGGTGGTGGTAGGAGGTGTTAATGCACTGGGGCGGGGCTTAGCCCTGGTGGGTGGGGCTTGGACCAAAAATGGGAGGGGCTTCATTCCCAGGATGGGCCGGCTAAGCCCAGGCTATAGGGGTGGCAAAAAAAAAAAAAAAAAAAAAAAACTGGCAATTTACCCAACATTCTTAGAATTTTCCCCAAATTCTCTAAAATTCCCTCAAAATCTCTCCAAAATTCCACCCCATAACCCAAAAATTTTCTCCCAAATTCTCTAAAATTCCCTCAAAAACTCTCCAAATCCCCCTAAATCTCCTCCCCAAATTCTCCAATTTTCCCTAAAGTCATCCAATTTTTTTCCAGATTTTGCCGTATTTCCCTGAAATTCCCCAAATTTTCCCCCAAAATTTTCTCAAATCCCTGCAAATCTCCTCCCACATGCCCAAAATTTTCCAAAATTCCCCAAAATTCCCTCCAAAACAAATCCCTGGATTTAAGCCAAATTATCCAAAATTCCCCCAAATTTTCCCCAAAACTTCCCCAAATCACCCCCAAAATTCCCTCAAAACCTCCCAAAAATTTCCCCCAATTTCTCCCTCAAAATTTTCCCCGGAATTCAAAAAAACCTCCAAAATTTCCTCCAAAATTATGGAAAAATTCCCCATAAATCCCCCTAATGTAGCTGCCAGAGCTGGGATGGTTTTGGCTCCCGGCTGCAGCGAGACCCGGGTATTTCGAGGATAACCCAGGTGCCTCGAGGCAGAATTCAGCTCCAAGGTCTTAGTGCAAGCCATGCCAAACAATTAGGCAAGGCAGCTCTTTTGTGAGGTTCGTCTTGGCTTGCAGAGTTTAGCTAGCTGGGAATGAGATCTTGGGATGGCAGCAGAGGGTCCGAAGATGGCTTTATTGATTGCTGTATCATTCACACCCTAAAATTCCCTCCAATTCCCTTTCCCTTAATACCTCCAGATTCTTTGGTTCCCTCTTCCCTGAGGTTTTCTTGCCCTTCTTCCCCTCACCTCAGCCCCTCTTTCCCCTGCCTGGCCCCTCTCCCTGTTTCCTCTTACCTCAACCCCTCTTTCCTCCACTTGGCGCCTCATCATTGGTGGAACACCCTGTTCAGACTGCAGCTCATCCAGCTCCTCTGGGAGCATGAAACTATGACTAGCCCCAGGTGAGGGAGAAGGTTTGCAAGGGCCAGGATCTAGTTCATAGAGCAAGGGAGGGGTGGATAGGGCTGCAGGCCCCGCCCCCAGATCTTTAGTCCTCACTCCCAGGATTCCAGGCTCCGGGCCCCGTTCCCAGGACTTTGTTCCTTGCCCCCAGGTCTTTAGTCGTACACCCTAAGGCTCCAGGCTCCGCCCCTGCAGCTCAAACCCCGCCCCTACAGCTCCAGGCCCCGCCCCATGGCTTTATGCCTTCCCCCCAGGGATTTACGCTTTGCCCCCATGGCTTTAGTCCTTGCTCCAGGTCTTTAGTCATGCCCGCAGGGCTCCAGGCCTCACCTCCACAGCTCCAGGCACTGCCCCCAGGGCCTCACGCCCCACCCCTAGGGCTCCAGGCTCTACCCCCAGGGCTTTATGTCTTCACCACTGGGCTTTGTGCCCTCTCCCCAGGGATTTACGCCTCCCCCCCTGGGCTCCAGGCCCCTCCCCCAGGGCGGCAGGCACTGGTCTCTGGCGCACGCACAGCGCCCCTGAGCTGAGCTCCTTTTCCACGATGGTGGCTCGGGACAGCAGCGCCTCCTGGTGGAGATGGGGAGGAAAAGGGGAAGGTGGGGGTGGGGGAGGAAATTTTGACACGCCCATCAACCCAGAGACCCACGCCCACTATCGTTGGGACTGTCCCCCATCTGTTCAAGCCCCTCCCCTGCCCAAGTCCTTCCCTAAGCTCCTCCCCCACTCTTTGAGTCCCTCCCCTGCCCTTTCCTGACTGTTTGACAGCCCCCCTAAGCCCCTCCCTGACCCTTTAGACCCTTCCCTCTCTTCTAAGGCCCTCCCCAGTCCTGCCCCTCCCCCACTCAGCAAACCCATCTCTGTCTCTCTAAGCCCTTCACCCACCCTCTCTAAGGCTTCCTCAGGGCCCTCCCCCACTCTTTCCAGCCCTGCCCCTCCCCAACCATCAAGCCCCTCTCCCTTCCCCAAACCCCTTCCCTGGCTCTCAGACCCCTCCTCCAGCCAAAAGCCCCCTCTCTCTAAGTCCCTCTCCCTACCTAAGGCCCATCCCCTTCAGTTTAAGCCCTGCCCTTCTCCCACTCTTTGAGCCCTCCCTCACCTTAGGCCCCTCCCCCTGAGGTCCCACCCTTTACCACTCTTTGGGCTTCTCCCACCTTCTTTGTGCCCCTCACCCCCAGGCCCCTCCCCCACACCTCACCGCCCTCCCCCTCTAAGCCCCTCTCCCACACCGCAGTCCCTCCAAGCCCCCCCAAGCCCAGGCCCCTCTCTCTCAGGCCCTGCCCTTCTTAGCCCCTCACCACTTTTTAATCTCTTACCCTTTTTTAAGCCCTTCTTCCTCTCCTTAGACCTCTCCCCCATCCCTGAGGCCACTCCCCCTCTCTCCAAGCCCCGCCCCTCCCCCACCTGCTCGGCCCCAGCTCCTGGCTTATTTTCCGCTGTGGGGGAGGGGCCTTGGGGCGGGGGATGGGCCCTCATTGTGGTTGCAGTGAGAGGGGGCAGAGAGGCTGCTCCTCCTCCTGCTGCTCCTCCTCCTTCTGCTTCTGCTCCTTCTTTTGCTCCTCCTCCTCCTTCTTCTCTTTCTGCTCCTCCTCCTGCTGCTGCTCCTCCTCTTCCTCCTTCTGCTGCTCCTCATCCTCCTCCTCCTCCTCCCACTCCTCCACACCCTCCCACTCCTCCTCATCCTCTTCCAGTGGGGGAGAGGCCGAGCGCACAACCTGCAGCAATCAGAGACAAGGGTGAGACTGGGATGGAACTTGCTTACACTGGGATATACTGGGAGGGGACTGGCGGTTACTGGGATGAACTGGGAGGGCCTAGAAAGGGATTTGGGGTTACTGGTTTATACTGGTTTAGGGTTTGGGGTTACTGGGAGGGACTGAGACAAACTGGGAGGGTCTGGGAGAGAACTGGGAGGGATTGGTTTATACTGGGAGGGGACTGGGATGGACTGGAGGGAACTGGGTTATACTGGGATATACTGGGACATCACTGGTCTGTACTCGGAGCACTGGGAGGACACTGGGGGATTACAGGAGGGTTCGTAGTGGGTTACTGGTCTGTACTGGTTTGCACTGGGAGGGCAGTGAGGGGTTACTGGGGGGTTACTGATCTGTACTGGTCTGTGCTATCCCTGAATCAACCCGAAATATCCAAAATATCTGTCAAAATACCCCAAAATGTCTCCAAATCTCTCCCAAAATCAACTCAAATATATAAACCCCAATATCAGTCCAAAATCAACCCAAATTATCCCAAAATCAACCCGAAATATGCCCAAAGTATCCCAAAATATCCCTCAAATTACCTCAGAATATCCTAAATTACCCCGAATCATCCAAAAACTGCCAAAAATCAGCCCAAAATTATCTCAAAAGGTCCAAAACCCACCTAAAATCAATCCAAAAATATCCCCAAAACCGCCCAAAATCACCTCAAATCATCAAAAACAGCCCCATATGCACCCAAAAATCAACCCAAAATTTCCCCAAATCATCCAAGAGCTGTCCAAAATCACCTTAAATAACCCCAAATAATCCAAAACCCGTCCCAAGTCACTCCAAAATCATCCCCAAATCACCCCAAAATCACTTGAAATCACCCCAAAATTTCCCAAATGTGCCCAAAATTCTCCCGAAATATCCCCAAAATCAACCCAAAAATCACTGCAAACAACCCTAAATTGCCCCAAATCATCCAAAACCTGCCACAAATCCCCCCAAAAATACCCCAAAATATCCCAAGTCCACCCCAAAAATTACCCCAAACCCCCCCAAATTACTTCAAAACCCCCAAATCCACCCCCAACAACGACCAAAATGACCCCAAAACTCATGCCAGGAACCCAAAAAAACCCCCCAAATTACCCCAAAATGCCAAATCCCAGGAACCCCAAAATGCCAAATCCACCCAAAAAATGACCAAAAATCCCCAAATCTACCCCCCAAAATGACCCCAGGAACCCCAAATCTACCCCAAAATGTCCCAAAACCACCCAAAATTAGACCAAACCCCAAAATTCTCCCAAAAATGACCCAAAGTCTCCAAAAATGACCCCAAATGGCCCCGAATCTCCTCACTCACCGATTGCCTCTTCCCGGCTGATTTTGAGGCTGATTTCGGGATTACCAGAGGGACCTTATGATACTTCACCAACAATGCCTCCAGCTCTTTCTGCACCAGCAGCAGCCTGAGGAGAGAGAGGGGAAATGGGGGGAAGAAACAGGGATTTTGAGAAAAATGGGGAAAACAGGAAATTTTGGGGAAAAAATGATAAGGGAAAAAGGCAAAAATTGGGGAAAATGGAGAAAAAAATGGGGGAAATTGGAGGGAAAATGGAAAATCGGTGAAATCGGAAAATGAAGAATTTGGGGAATTTTGGGAAAAATTGAGGGAAATGGATAAAACAGAGAAAAATGGGGGGGAAAACAGGGCAAGTGGAGGATTTTAGCAAAAAATGGGTGGGATCACCTCGGCCAGGATGGGGCGGAACGCTGCCCACATCTCCCCCATGGCCTCCCAACATTCCTGGCACCTCGAAAATTAACTGAGACCCAAAAACTGAGCTCTGGAAGCCCTAAAACCACAAGTCCACCTCAAAATGGTCCCAAAATTTCTTCTCAATGCCAAAAAAGCCCCAAACTTTGAGTCCCACAGCCCCAAAATTCCATCAGGACCTCCCCAAATCCCTCCTGATCCCCCAAAAATCCCCCCAGCATCCCCCCAAATTTCTCCAAAGTCCTTCCAGGACCACCCAAAATCTCCAGATTTCCCCCAAATCCCCCAAGGATCCCTCTAAACTCCACAAGTCTCCCCAGAATCTCCCCCAAAATTTCCCTAAATGCCTCAAAAATCTCCCAATTCCCCCAGAGCCCCACTAAAATCTTCCTGAAAATCCCCCCAGAACCCCTCAAATTCACCAAATTCTACCAAAATCTTCCCCCACATCCCCAAATTCCCCCCGGAATTTCTCCAGGATTCCTCCAAATCCACAATCTCTCCCAAAATGCCTCCCAGGATATCCCCAAATCCCCCCAAAATCCCAGAATCTCCCGAGGACCCCCCAAAATTCTTAAATCCATTCCAAAATCCCCAGATTCCCCCAAAGCCACCCAGCCCTTCCCACATACCTTGAACTTAGTTAACATGTTGGAGTTAACCTCGGGGCTCCTTTCCAGGAACTACCCGCGACGGGGAGAGGCTGAGACCATGCCCCCAATTCCCAAAAAATCCCATTCCGGGACCCCCAAGAGCTCCTCAAAATTCCCCAAACCCCCTCAGTCTTCTCCACAAAATGCCCACAAAATCCCTTCAGGAATGACAAAATCCCCCAGAGAACCCAAAAGTCCCCAAAAAATGCCCCAAATCCTCTGAAATCCCTTTAGGGACCACAAAATCTCCCCAGGAACCCTGAAAATTTAATGTGGATCCCCCAAAATCCCCTCAGGTGTCCAAAATTTCCATCAAGGACCCCCAGAATTCTCATAGGATCCCACAATTTCCATCAACCCTGAAATCTGCCAAAATCCCCACAGGATTTCAAAATTCTCATCAGGACCCCCAAAATCCTCTCAGGGACATCCCCAAAATCCTCCCTAGATTCCCCCAAAATTCCCAAACCCCCAGAATTTCCCCCAGCACTCCCCAAATCCACACCTGGGACCCCCAAATTCCCCAAATTCCCTCAGGACTTCCCAAAAATCCCTTTAGGTCATGCCCGCATTACTTCATCAGGCTGGCTGTTGATGACAACTCCTGCTGCCTCTGCAGAGAAGCAGGTTCCAGCTCGGAGATCATGCCATTAAATCCCAGCCAGAAATTCCAGGAATCCCTCTCTGCCAGCAGAGAGGTCTCTGGGGGAAAAAGCAGGGGGTCAAGGACTGCAAAATTGTGGTTTGGGGGGTCAGGGGATCCCAGAAATGGAGAGTGGGGAGCCCAGAACTGTGGTTTGGAATAGGAAACGTTCTGCAGGTCCCATATTTCCAGCCGCATTCACCACGCCTGATGGACATTTCCAGCCCCTGAAGAACTGCTTCGTTCAGGTTCATCAGGTTGAGCTTCACCTGCTCCAGCTCATTGCACAGCGCTCTCTCACTGCGCCAAGTGGAAGCTGCGGTCTGCAAAACACCAGCAGCAAACACTTGACCTCAAATCCAAGCAAATTCACCCCAAAATCCTCCCGACTTCACCCCAAAATTCACTGGAATCGCCCCCCCAAAATCTCATAGATCTTCCCTGAAATTATCCCAAGTATCCTCACCTTACCCAGAACTCCCAAAGTTTGGGGCAAATCCCAGAAAAAAACCAAAATCTTCCCCAAAAAATGAGGCTCAGAAACTGGCAGCTGCCCCAAGTTTGGGGACCCAAATTTTGGGGAATCCCCCAAATTTCCCACACCTAAAATTGAATTTTAAAAGAGGTTCCAAAACGACCCCAAAATTGCCTGAGACCCCTTAAAACCTCCCCCAAATAATAGGGACATCCCAAAATTTGGAGAGTACCTCAAAATGTCCCCAAAATCTGAGGAGATCCCCCAAAATTTTTAATTCCCAACTGCAAATCTGAGCTCTTGAATTTAGAGACGACACCCCCCCCCCCCCGCCCAAATTCCCTCCAAATGCCAGAGGGCGATTTCTCCACCTCGTACATTGTAAGAGTCGATCCGAAGTTTCTCTGATCTGATTTAATCTTCTGCCTCTTTGTGGCAGATTCTGTTGTGTTTACTTTTCACAGAATAATGCCATGGGACATGAAGATTAATTGCTGAATCCCTCATTGAACCTGTACACAGTTATGGCACAGGACCTTACAGCCGTGTTTTATTTTTGTGAGATTCAAAATCAAAATTGAACTGTTGTACAATTTTCCCATAAAATCATGTGTGGTAAAAACTATATAAAATACTGAGGGGAGCTCGATGTTAATGTTGTAACACCTACCACCCAATCACTGGTTATACTGAGCCTGAAAATATTTGAAATTGGACCTTAGGTAATTTGGAAAACAAGCCAACACAAATGTTGTTTAATTCAACATGTTCTTTTAAACAAGTCAAATTGCCAATGCAAAACAATGTCTCAGTAATTCAGCCAGCTTGTTCACCTTTTCTAGGGGTGGACAACGTGGTTGCAAAAGCAGGATCCTTTCAAGAAACAAACAAGAGACTTAACCGGTGTTGCGGGAACAAGACAGGGAATTTTGAATAGTATTGATTTAGAAGTATCAACGAATAAATTGGTTAACATTTCTTTAGCTCTGCTGTATCCAGGCTCAATTGTGGATGCAGTCAGTTGCTGCTTCGATCATAAGAGAAGGAGAGGAAGGCACTTTTCCTACTGAAATTTGGAGAATAATTTGGGATAATGCCCATGATTTTGAAAAA
>NW_026612710.1:0-74889 GCF_029582105.1 Oenanthe melanoleuca
CACCAAATATTATAAACGTTTGAATCAAGGACTCTGAGGCAGAGATAAGGGGGTAGGAATAACAGCTCTTTTACTAATATATCTAACTGTACCAGCAGAAACAACAGCAGTTGTTAAAATTACTAACAAAACAGTTCCAGTCCTTTCTTTAGCTGTGAGCACGCTCTCTCTCGGCGGGAGCGGAGGCGGGAAGGGGCGGCCGCGGCCACGCCGGTCTCACTGGAGAGCGGGCTGGAGCAGGCAGCTCCTGGCTCACCGTTTGGGTTCTGGTGGTCAGCTGTGTCCGCAGAGGCTGGAGGCTGGAGCAGGGCAGATGCAGGGCAGGTGATGGCAGAGGGTCTGGCTCTCCTGCCTTTGGCCGCGTGGCTCCAAGACCGAGCGGATCCTCCTCCCAGCTCCCCGGGAACACAAGTCCCCTCTGGAAGCACGAGTGCCCCTCTCCAATCCGATCCCACCTACCCCTTTTGTCCAGAGCCTGCAAAGATCTGCGGTGTAACCGGCAGCTCCATTGGCATGACAATGGGAAAAATTCTTTAAATTGACAAAGCAATAGGAAAAACACTCAACCCCCAACAGTGGGTGACCCTAAAATTTGAGATTTGGGGGTGTTGACACCCCAGGGTTTGGGTTTGGGGAGTTTTGACCCCGAATTTGGGGATCAGGGGGCTTTAACCCCAAATTTTGCGATCAGAGGTGTTGGACACCTCAAATATTTCAAATTCCAATGTTTGGGGATTGGGGGTTTTGATCCCAAATTTGCTGTTTGGGAGTGTTTCACCCCCGGACTTGGTGGGTTTTGACTCCCAGTTTTGGGGGGTAGTGGTTGAGATAAAAATGATTCCCTGAAAACAGCAGCAGGATCAGGATTGGAAACAGGATTGGGAGTGAGATTGGATATGGGGTGGGGAGTGGGAATGGGATTGGGATTAGGGAAAGAATTGGGAACAGGATCGGGATTGGGAATGAAATAGGGATTGGGAATGAGAACGGCATCAGGACTGGGAAAGGGATCGAGATGACAAATGAGATCGGGATCAGAAACAGGGATGAGATTGGGAATGGGAACGGGAACAGGTTTAGGATTGGGAACAGGTTAGGGATTGGGAATAGGAACGAGACTGGGAATGAGGGATCAGAAATGGAAATGAGATCAGGATTGAGAATGGGATAAGGATTGTGATAGGAGATTGGGATTGGGATTGGGAATGGGATTGGGATTGAGAATGGGAATGGGAAAGGGGTTGGAATTGTGAAAGGGATCAAGATTGGGCATGAGATCGGAATCAGAAATGGGAACGAGATTGGGAATGGGAACAGGAACAGGATTGGGAATGGGAATGAGATAGGGATTGGGCATGAGATAGGGAATGGGAACAGGAATGGGATTAGGACTGGAATAGGAATAGGAATGAGATCTGGATCAGGACCAGGAGCAGGACTGGGAACAGCATCAGGAAGGGGAATGGGAAGAAGATTGAGAATAAAAACGGGAATGAGATAGGGATTGGGGATAGGATTGGGAACAGGATCAGGATGCTAAAGCTGTGACATAAATGGGTGCCTTGGCCGGGAAATCTCAATTGGAGAAACAAAACCAGAATGGGCAGGACCAACTTTTCCATGCTGGGACCTGGAATTCCAGATCCTGGCAGTGTGAGCCATGCAGGACCATCCAGACTGGGATCATGGGGGCTGGGATCACATAGACTGGGATCCTCCAGACTGGGACTGCACAGACTGGGACCAGATGGATCAGGGCCATGCAGAGTGGGATTGTACAAACTGGGACCACATGGACTGGGATTGTACAAACTGGGACCATATGGACTGGGATGGCTGCTCCAGAATGATGTGAACTGAGACGGTCCCGCCCCTCCCAGGGTCCCTCTCAGTCCTGCCCCATCCCGTGTGGGGGCGCAGCCAAAACTCCTTGCAGTGAACAAGGAGGTCCCAGAGCGCTCCTGGTGTCGGTCTCCGTCCTGCTCCCGGTCTCAGGCTCAGTTTGGAGCAGTCCTGGAGCGCTCCTGGTGCTGATTCTGGTCTCGGTCTGAATCTCGATCCCGGAACTGTTCTGGTCTCAGGCTTAGTCACAGTCACGGTCCTATAGCGGTGCCTGTGTTGGTGCCAGTTTTGTTTTCAGTTTTGGTCTCAGTCTCGGAGCGGTTCCAGTCCCAGTGCTGGTGCTGGTGCCAGTGTTGATCTCAGAGTGCTCCCAGTGCCAATCTCACTCTCAGACCCAGTCATGGAGCTGTGCCACTCTCAGTTCTGGTGCCGGTGCCGCTCTCAGTCTCAGTCCTGGAGCTCTCCTGGTGCCCATCCCAGTGTCGGTGCTGGTCTCAGGCTCGGTCCCAGCGGAACTTCAGGGCCCAGTCTCGCTGTTGGTCCCAGTCCGTTCCAGTTCTGGAGCGGTGCTGGTCTCAGTTCTGGTGTGGATTCTGTTCCCAGTCCTGGTCTCGATCTCATTTCTAATGTTGGTCTCAGTATTGATGCTGGTGCTGGTTCTGGTGTTGGTGTTGGTCTTGCTTCCAAAGATTTTAGGCCCATTTGGCTGATTTTATGCCAAAGAGGGATTTTAGACTGGATTTTAGGGCCCTTTTGGACAATGTTAGGGAAATTTGGATAATTTTAGACCACTATTGTGTGGATTTGAGGTCCCTTTGGCTTATTTTTAGGCCAAACCTGGTGGATTTAGGCTGCATTTGAGGCGCTTTCTTGGTGATTTTAGGCCAAACCAGGCCCCTTTAGGACCGCCCAGTCCTTTGGTCCCGCCCCTTTCCCCTCAGAGTTCCTGCCCTTTTCTGACCCCGCCCCTTCCCCCTCGGTTTCTGCCCATTTATTAGCCACGCCCATTTTATTCTCAGCCCCTGTCAATCATTAACCTCTCCTCTTTTATTTGGACGGAGCGCGTGTGTCTGCCCCGCCCCATTTCCCTCTAAGCCCCGCCCATCTCCTGGCACATTCACCCCGGGCATGCTCAGAACACCCAAAAGTGCTTCACCACCATCTCTGCTGCTGGTCCCTGGTGTGGCTGCAGCGTGTCCAAGAGCTGCGGTGGAGCTGGGGGGGATCTATAGGAGATCTGTAGGGGATCTTAGGGGATCTATAGGGGATCTGTCAGGGACTGGGGGGGGGCGTAGGGTCTCTATAGCAGATTTGGGCTTGTCAGTAGGGGATTTCCCATTTAAGGGGGATTGGGATTTCTATAGGGAATCTGGGGGCAATGGATTTTCCCTAAAGGCACTCTGAGAGAATTATGGGGTCTACACCAGGAAGTTTTTTTAAAGTTTGTTCACAAACATGGGAATTTTTAGGTTTCTATTGGGAATTTTTGAAATTTTGGGGACCTCAAATGGGATTTTGGAAGTTCCCATAGGGAATTTTTGTGGTCTTTATAGGGATAATTGGGTAAAACATGGAAGTTTAGGTTTTCTAGAGGACAATTTTTGGGATCTCCTAAGGGAATATTTGGGAATTCAGGGTCCAAAGGTGGGAATTTCTGGGTGAAAATTTTGGGTGCCAAAATATGGCAGTGAGCAGCTGTCATGAAGTCCATGAGACCCAGGGCTCTGATTTTAGGGTGGTTTTGTCTCCCTTGGGGGGTTTCAGGCCAGTTTGGTTGTGTTTAGGTCCATTGGGTGATTTTAGGAAAATCGAGGTGGTTCTAAGGTGATTTTAGGCCCATTTTTGTGATTTTTTTAGCAAAACCGGGCTCTTTCAGGGTGGATTATACACACATTTAAGAGATTTAAAGATGATTATAAGCAACTTTTTGCGAGTTTTCATCCACTTTTGGCAGTTTGAGACCCTTTGGTTAGATTTCAAACCATTTGGCTGATTTCAGACCAAAGCTGATGTGTTTTAGGCTGGATTTTAGGCCTCTTTTGGAAAATATTAGGCACATTTTAAGATTTTAGACCCCCCTTCTGTGGATTTGAGGCGTCTTTGGCTAATTTTAGGTCATACCTGGTGGATTGAGGTTGCATTTGATGCCTTTTATTGGTGATTTTTGGGCAAAACGAATCCTTTTAGAACCTTTGTCCCCGCCCCTTTCCCCTCACAGTTCCCGCCTTCCCTTGACCTATCCCCTCCCAGTTCGGGGTTCGGAACGGGGCAGGAGGAGGAGGGAGGGAGGAAGAGGCGGAGCGGCAGCAGAAGCAGGAGGGGACGAGGAACGATTCGAGCGCCAGCCTGGAGCTGCCTGAACTCTCAGCGCCCCCGGGACCATCGCCCCCCATCCCGCAGGTGCCCGGGGAGGGGGAGCTCGCCCCAAATATCCCCGGGGTGTCCCTGGGTTTGGGGATTTTTGGGGGGAATTTTTGAATCTTGCCGGGCTCCAGAGGCGCAGATGGACATCGGGGGTCCCAGGGAGGTGTTTTTGGGGGTCCCGGTGGGTGCGGGCAGAACCCCGTTGGGGGCGGGGGGATGCGTGTCCCCCCGCGGTGAGGGTTGGGCTTCCCGGGCCGGGCCCTGCGAGCTCTGCCGGGGCCACGTGGGGAGCGCGCGGGAGCGGCGGGGGGACAGCGGTTTTGGGGAGCCCCGGGAGAGGCGCGGCTTCCCTGAGTGGGAGCGCAGCCACAGGAGAGCCCCAGAAGGGCAAAGTGGGGAGCCCGAGAGGGGGGGACCCCTGGTATTGCCGGGACCCCGGCGGGGGGTGCTGGGGCTGGAGGGGCGGCATGGCCGGGAAAGGGCTTCGGGGCTCCCGGTGCCGCCAGTGGCTGCTCCCAGCATGAGCCCAGTTGCTCCCCGCGTGTGCTTCCAGTTTCCTCGGCACTCCCAGGATGAGTCCAGTCACTCCCAGGCATTCCCTATTATCATGGAAATTGCCCCAGCACAGTCTCAGTTCCTTTCAGTTCTTCCCAAGGTCACCGAAACTGAGAGAAAAACCAAAAAGCATGTCCACAAACTTTAAATTTAGAGAGTCATGGCATTACTTTATTATCTGGGCAGGATGTTGTGGCCAGGATGTAGCACAGAAATCTTCTCATCCACACATAGCTCGTGTGTGCAGAGAGAATCATTCCATGACACTCCGTTTTTAGTAAATTTTTCAGTTTTTTTCTACAGTCACAGAAATGAATTGGGTCAGAGTTCTTTGGTCTCAAGTTGCAAACACTCAATTCCTAATATTTGGTCTCTTTTTGGATCCGGATTTCTCCCCTTCTGATGTTAATTAGATCTTCATTCCCTGATTTTATCAGTCTTTTCAGAGGAGATGTCTGCAATTTGCCAGAGGCAGAGTCTGGGGTGGATGTTCCTGGGTGGCCACTGATGTTCTGTTAATGGCCGCTGATGGCCCTTGAGCATTCCAGGTGCTCCCAATGTGTTGATGTGTTGAGTTCATCCGATCCCACCTGGTGCAGCAGTGCCCTGCAAAGAAAGTTAAAAGTTTTTTACGGCAAAGGCAAACAAAATGTCTTGATTAAAATTACAGAAAAATTTTTAAACGGATATGTTTTCCAACTCCACTTTGGTCCAGTCTGTTCCCAGTTCTCCCAGATGCCCCAGGCACAGTCCCAGTCACTCCCAGTACTATACCAGTATGAGTCCAGTATATGTCCAGTCTCTGCAAGCAGGGCCCCAGTCACTCACACATGCCCCCAGTTGCCCCAGCGTTGTCCCAGTTTTCCCCCCAGCACAATCCCAGTCTCTCCTCGTTAGGTCCCAGTCACCACCCCTATGGTCTCAGACACTCGCAGTATATCCCAGTTGCCCTGAACAATCTCACAGTCATTCCTGGCCCTCCCAGTTACCTCAGCATGGTTCCCTTGCCTCCAGTTTTATCCCAGTTGCCCCTGGAATAGTCCCAGTGCCTCACAGCATTGTTTTGGGGCTTTTTTTGGATGGGGAGGGGAATAACTGAATAATGCAAAACTCCAAAGCTGATCCCAGTGACTACTAGGCATTCCCTATTACAATACAGCTTCCCCCTAGCACGGTCCCAGTTGCTCCCAGTGCCTCCCATTTTCATCCAGTGTGTTCCCAATCCCAGTCTCCCCCCAGGATAGTCCCAGTCTCTCCCAGTATGAGGCCATGGCCCCCATGTGCTCCCTGTCAATGCCAGCATGACCCCAGTAGTTTCCAGTATAATCCCTGTGACTCCCTGTCTCTCCCAGTATATCACAGTCACCCCCAGCATGCTGCCAGTCACTCTCACTTCTTCCCACTTGCTTTCAGCATGATTCCAGTAGTTCACAGCCGCTCCCAGTCCTTCCCAGTATGATTCCAGTCACCCTCATTGTGCTCCCAGTCTCACCCAGCATGGACCCAGCTGCTCTCCTTGTGATCCCAGGATGATCTCTGTTGCTGCCAGTATCGTTCCAGTTATTCCCAGTTCCTCCCAGGATGATCCCTAGAATAGCCCGTCTCTCTCAGTATTCTCCCAGTATCTCCCAGTTGCCCCAAATGTGGTTCCAGTGCCCGCAGTATGGTTACACTCTCATTATATCCCAGTTTCTCCATTGAGGTTCCAGTTAGCACGGAATGATCTCAGTCTTTCCCAGATATTTCAAGTTGTCTCCAGCCTGATCCCAGTTTCTGTCAGAGTCCCGTACTCCCAGTTTATCCCACTATGATCCCTGTTATGGCCTCAGTCTCCCCATGATGGTTCCAGTACCTTCCAGTTGATCCCAGTTCCTCCCAGTGTGTCCACATTTTCCTCCCATCATGGACCCAGTAGCTCCCAGTAACCCCCAGCCAGGTTCCATTCCCACCTTCTGTAATTCCAGTGGCTCCCAGGATGATCCCAGTCGGACCTGTAGTCACCCCCAGTATGGTTCCAGTCATCTCCAGTATGACCTCAGTCACTCCCAGATCCTCCCAGTATTCTTCCAGTCATGCCCAGAGTGAATCTCAGTCAATCCCAGTATGGTTCCAGTTGTGACCAGCCCTTCTCCATCATTCCCAGTCTGATTGCGGTCTGATCCCAATAATTCTCAGATATTCCCAGTACTATTCCAGTCACTACCAGTACAATTCCAGCCATTTCCAGCAGGATCCCAGTATGACACTGACATGGGCACAGCGCTGCTATTATCATCCAGTGTGTGGTTCCAGTTGCTCCCATTTCCCCTCACTGTGGTTTCAGTCTCTCGCAGTGCATCCCAGTTGCCACCAGAATGTTCCCAGTCCCTCCCAGTTGTCCTCAGCTGCTTCCAGACTGATCCCAGTTGCTCACAGCCTCTCCCATTCACCCTCAGTGCAGTCCCAGTTGCTGCCACTATGATCCAGTATGATCCAATATGATCCCAGTATTTCTGAGCATGGTTAAAGTTGCTCCCACTTCCTCCCAGTGTAAACCCAGTTGCCCCCATTTTCCCCAGCATAGTCCCAGTCACTCCATGGATGATCCCAGTCCCTCCCAGCATGGTCCCAGTCATGTCCAGTTCCCCCAGAAATGAGTAGTAGCTCCCACTGACTCCCCAGTATCCTTCCCAGTAGCATTCCCAGGTATTCCCACTTACCTCAGCGTGGTTCACTTGCCCCCAGTTTTATCCCGGTTGCCGCTGGAATAGTCCCAGTGCCTCTCTGAATGGTTTGTTTATTTTTTTGGTGAAGGGGAATGTTTGTCGAATGCAGAACTGCAAAACAGAGCAGAAAATGCCCCTTGCGGGGACACAGGGTGGTCCCGGTGATGGCTGCCGACAGAGGCAGCCTGGAGGAGCAGAGCCCTGTGTCCCCCAGGACCCCAAAGTGGGGAGCCCAGAGGGGGGAGCGCCACCATTGGCAGGACCCTCAACAGCCTGGAGAGGGGCAGGGGGCACTCCTTGGACCCCCAGCACCCCAAAGCAGAGAATAAGGGGAGAAGGGACCCCAGGACCCCAAAATCCCCCAGCATCCCTAAACGGGGAGAGGGAAGAGCAGGGAGCTTTTCGGATTCCTGGCACTCCCAGCAGCCTGGGGAGGGTGGGCACTGAGTAGATGGAGGACCCCCAATAGAATCGTGACCCCCAACAGCTAGGACAGGGGGAACCCCTGAACACTAAAAGGGGAGGGACCATTCCCAGGAACTCCTGGGAGGTATTTTTAGGGCTGAATGTTGGTGTTTGGGAGGTTTTGATGCAGCCCAGATGCCTGAGGACTTCTAGAGATAGACTTGAGCAGGAGGAACTACCAAACCAAGACTTACCAATTTCAGCCCTTGGCCCGATGGAGGAGGAGGAGGCTATGAGGAAGAGGAAGAACATGGCCCAGGAGCCCCAGGCAGGTGAGGAGGAAGTCAGTGCCCCTTTCCCCCTCTGTCCTGCTCCATCTCCCAGCCCAGGACGGCCCCGGCTGCAGGACACCCCGCTGCCGACACCGACCTGCCGGGGACGCGCTCGGGGGATCTCCTTGTCCTTCTCTCTGGCACGGAGTCAAATCCCATCCTCCGCTTGTCCTTCCTCGCCCAGACAAGGAGCTGAGCACGGAGAGCTGGGAGGACAAATCCCCATGGCAGAACCTGGTGGAAGAGGCTGTTTGCAGCGGCTCCATGGTGCAAGAATCCAATGGGGAGGAAAAGCTGCAGAGATCCCGCACCAGGAGGGGCTGCAAACACAGATCGCGGGGATCTGAGGAGGAAAGACCCAGCCTGGGCCGGGCAGGGGCCGGAGATGGAGCCAGAGCTCGACCTGGTGGTCCATGAGCAGCTTTGTGTTGGGGAGAAGCGCCACAAGTGCTCGGAGTGTGGGATGAGCTTCAGATGGAGGTTCCTCCTGATCTGCCACCAGAGGATCCACACTGGGGAGAGGCCCTACGAGTGTGAGGAGTGTGGGAAGAGGTTTCACATCAGCTCCACACTCCTCAAGCACCAGCGCACACACACAGATGAGAAGCCCTTCCGCTGCCCCAACTGCGGGAAGGGGTTCAGAAAAAACTCCCACCTCATCACCCACCGGCGCATCCACACCGGGGAAAAGCCCCACGAGTGTGAGGAGTGTGGAATAAACTTCAGCCAGAGCTCCCACCTGATCAGCCACCAGAGGATCCACACTGGGGAAAGGCCCTACAAGTGTGAGGAGTGTGGGAAGGGCTTCATTGAGCGTGACCAATTGATCTGCCACCAGTACATCCACACTGGGAAAAGGCCACACAAGTGTGGGGACTGTGGGAAGGGCTTCAGGCACCATTCCAGCCTAGTCCTTCATCTAAGGATCCACACTGGGGAGAGGCCCTACGAGTGTTCTAAGTGTGGCAAGAGATTTCCCACCCACTCTCGTCTTGTCAAGCACTACCAGACACACACGGAGGAGAGGCCCTACGAGTGTCCTGACTTCGGGAAGGGCTTCAGGCAAAACTACCACCTCATCCGCCACCGGCACATCCACACTGGGGAGAGGCCCTACGAGTGTGATGAATGTGGGAAGAGCTTCTCCCGCAGCTCAAACTTGACAAAACACCAACAGAGGCACCGGTAAGGGAAGCCCTGCGAGTGCCCCGAGTGTGGGAAGAGCTTCGTGCGCTTCTCCAACTCCATCCCCCACTGCAGGACCCACATTGAGGAGAGCCCTGATGACCCCCATTCCCTGGGATCCATGTTGGGAAGACACCTGCCTGGTTATCCTTTTGTTTTGGCCTTTGTTTCTCTCTCTTCTCCATTACATTGTGCTCCAAAAGCCAAGAGGGAACAATCTGTCACCTCAAAACCACCCAAATCCCTCTGAAAATGCCTCAATTTTTACTCAAAGGGCTCAATCCCACCTCCAAGTAGTTTGTTCCCTCCTCAAAACCGCTCAATCTCACATGAACCTTACCGGATTCCAGAGCCGCCAGGGTGAGAAGGGGTTGTAAGGAGAATGGGACAAGTGGGATCCAAATTTGGAGCGATGGGATTGGGATTGTTGAGCTGGCTGAGGGGGATCGATTTGATAATAAATAAAACTTTGACAATTCCTGATTTCTGTGCCATTCACTTTCATTTAGTTACAGGCCTGTTTTCAGTGGCATTTTTTCAGTGATTGTGTTTGTGTCATCCTTTCTCTTCTGCCTCTCTCTGCCTGCTCTTTTTCTTTCTCAGGGTCTCCCTTGACCCAGGGCAGATCCCACCAAAGACCCTGCCCTGATTCAGTTCCCAGTGCAGGAGCTGCAACAGCCATGGGTGAAGTTCTGAAGGCTGGCAGTGAAATGTCCCTGTAAGATCTTGCTGCACTTGGCTTTTGGCCCCTTCTGAAGAGCTCTGCCTTCAAGGGCAGGAACATCTTTTCCTGGCTGGGAACTGGAATTCCAGAGCCTGGCAGTGTGAGCCATGCAGGACCATGCAGACTGGGATCATGGGGGTTGGGGTCACATGGACTGGGACTGCACAGATGGGGACCAGATGGACCAGGGCCATGCAGACTGGGTTTGTACAAACTGGGACCACATGGACAAGGATTGTATAAACTGGGGCCATATGGACCAGGATGGCTGCTCCAGAACTATGCGAACCGAGGTGGTCCCACCCCACCCAGGAGTTCCTCCCAGTCCCACATGGGAGCACAGCCAGAAGTCCCCAGAGATAATGTGGAGGTCCCAAGAGTGCTCACAGTGTGATCCTGGTGCTGATACCCGTCCTGGTGCCAGCCTCAGTCTCAGTCTCAGAACACTCCTGGGGTGGGCCTCAGCTCGATCCCAGTGTCAATCTCAGTCATGGAGCAGTCCCCGAGTGCTCCCTGTTCTCATTCCGGTCCTGGTGTCAGTCTTGATCCCAGAGTGGTGCTGGTCTCAGTCCCAGTGGGTCTTACAGTCGCGCCAGTCTCGGTGCTGGTTCTGGTGCCACTCTCAGTCTCAGTTCTGGAGTTCTCTCGATGTTGGTCCCAGTCCCAGAGCAGCCCTGGAGCTCCCCTGGTGCCAGTCCCAATATTGGTGTTGGTCTCAGTCCCAGTCATTGTTCCAGTTCTGGAGCAGTGCTGGTCTCAGTTCTGGTGTTAGTTCTGTTCCCAGTCTTGGACTCAGTCTCCATTCTGATTTCAGCCTCAGAAATGGTGGTATTGCTTGTATGGGTGCCAGTCTTGGTCTCAGTCCCAAATCTTTTAGGCCGATTTATGTGAATTTATACCAAGCTGAGGTGTTTTAGGTTGGATTTTAGGCCCCTTCGGACAATGTTAGGCCAATTTGGATGATTTCAGATCTCTTTGTGTGGATTTGAGGCCCTTTTATCTGATTTTAGGCCAACTCTGCTGGAATTAAGATGAATTTGTGCCCCTTTTGGATAATTTTAGGCAAAACTAGGCCCTTTTAGGACCATGAGGCCTTTTGGCCCAGTTCTTTCCCTTCACAGTTCCCGCCCTTTTCTGATCCCGCCCCTCTTGGTTTCTGCCCATTTGCCCCGCCCTTTTCTATTCCCAGCCCCTGTCAATCATTATCCCCTCCCCTTTCCTTCAGACCAAGCCCCTTGTGTTGTGTTGTGGGCCCCACCCCATTCCCCTCTAAGCCCTGCCCATCTCCTGGCCAGTTCTTACCGAGCATGCTCAGAACACCCATTAGTGCCTCCTGTGCGCCGCCATCTTTGCTCCCGGTCCCTCCGTCCGGCTCCAGCGTGTCCAAGAGCTGCGGTGGGGCTGGGGGATCTATAGGGGATCTGTAGGGGATCTATAGCGGATCTGTAGGGGACTGGCATGGCTTTAAGGCTGTGGGGGTTTCTGGGGGTCTGCAAAGTGGAATTTGGGGGCTCTGTGTGTTCAATAAAGGGAGTCTGTGAGGTCTATAGGGGATCTGTAGGGGACTGGGGGTGGGGCTCAGTGTCTCTGTAGAGGATTTGGGCTTGTCTATAGGGGATTTGGGAGGCTCTGGGGGTCCCTAAAGGCGCTCTGGAAGGTCTGTAGGGGATCCACAGGGACCTGGCGGATCCTATAGAGGGTCCAGGGGGATCGCATGGTCTCTATTTGGGAATTTTGAGGTTCTTAATGCGAATATCTGGGTATTTAGGGCCCTGTACAGGGAATTTTTCATGTCCCCTTATGTAATTTTGGGGTTCCTGCTGAAAATTTTGGTGTCCTTATAGGGAATTTGGAGGTCTCTTGGGAATTTTGGGGTTCCCGTAAGAAAATGGTGGGGTAATAAAGCGAATATTGTGGGCTATATTGAGAATTTTGAGAATTAAGGGGTCTCCACCTGGAATTTTTTTGAATTTTGAGTCTAAACATGGGAATTTTTAGGTCTCTATTGGCAATATTTGCAATGTTGGAGTCCTCAAATGGAATTTTGGTGAATCCCATAGGGAATTTTTGGGGTCTGTATAGACAAACTTGAGTCTAAACATGGCAAGTTTGGGTTCTCTAGAGGAAATTGTTGGGATGTCCGTAGGGAATATTTGGGAATTTTGAGTCTAAATGTATGAATTTGATAGGGGACTTTTGGGTGCCAAAATACGGCAGTGAAGAGCTGGCATGAAGCCTGTGAGACCCAGGGGTCATCCGAAAGACCCCAGACAAACAGCAGAGCAACCTAAAAGGAACAATGTGCAAAGAGGCGTGAAAATAATTTCCATATGGAGCGAGGAGGGGATGGATTTGTATGAGGCGAATTGTGTATTCCTGGTTTGTAGAGAATAAAAGGAGAGGCACAGGTGGCCACAGGTGTGAGTGTTTTTGGAGGAGCTGTCCCACACGCGCCACAGCGCTGAATATATACACACCTACTCTTAGAACCTCTTTTTGTGGGTTTTAGAGTGTTTTTCTGTGCTTCACCATGACCCCTCCCCAGACCTTCCCCAGCCCTTCCCAGGACCCCCCACCCAAGACCCCTCACCAAGACCCCCACGACCCCACCCAAGACTCCAAGACTCCTCCTCAAAGTTCCTCCAGAACCCCCCCAACCCCACCCAAAACCTTCCAAGGACCCCCCCAGCCCCCTTCCAAAACCCAGCCCAGGACCCACCATGAGCCCTCCCAAAATTGCCCCCATGACCCCTCTGTTGGGGGTTGAGTGTTTTCCTATTATTGTGTCAATTTGGGGAATTTTTCCCATTGTCATGCTAATGGAGCTGGCCGGTTGCACTGCAGATCTTTGCTGACTCTGGACAAAGGGGGTAGGTGGGATCGGCTTGGGGAGGGGCACTCGTGCTTCCAGAGGGGACTCGTGTTTCCGGCGAGCTGGGAGGGGGATCCTCTCAGTCTTGGAGCCACGCGGCCAAAGGCAGGAGAGCCAGACCCTCTGCCATCACCTGCCCTGCATCTGCCCTGCTACAGCCTTCCACCTCTGCGGACACAGCTGACCACCAGAACCCAACGGTGAGCGAGGAGCTGCCTGCTCCAGCCGCTCCCCCCGAGACTGGCACAGCCGCAGCCGCCCCTTCCCACCTCCGCTCCCACCGAGAGAGAGCGTGCTCACAGCTAAAAAAGGACTGGAACCGAGTAATCTGTTCTGTTTTGTTAGTAATTTTAACAATTGCTGTTGTTTCTGCTGGTACAGTTAGATATATTAGTAAAAGAGCTGTTATTCCTACCCCCTTATCTCTGCCTCAGAGTCCTTGATTCAAACGTTTATAATATTTGGGGGGGAGTGGAATTCGGGTCTCTGTTTCAAAGGAAAATTTCTGCCTTTCTTGGCAGACACCTGTCCTTCAAACCAGGACAGATTTTGGTGCCCATTGTGGGGCTTGAGGGCATTAAGAGGAGAGTTAAGACAGGAGTAACAGCTCTCTTGAGGGGCAACATGTTGTCTGGTTCAATCTGGTTTGGGCTCCATGTGGCCACAGATACCTCTCTCCCATTTGTAAGCCCTTTTTTGAATATGGGCCCTCTCACCAAAGTTACTGTAGCTATTATCCGATTAGTTTGGTGGATTGATTATGTCAGGAATTCATGTTTTTTTAATTTTCTCTGGGAAGTGGCCACATGGATCCAGAGCTATCATACTCTAACTGCGTGTTTCTGGGGTTATTTCAATAATGGTACTTACTGTGAAGTAATGAATGCAAGGGAAATTTTCTCCCAACCCATCACCCAGTTTTTTGAGGCAACTCCACCAGTTTTCAAGGATTTCAGATCTGTTTTAATTGCTAGTGTTATTATACAGTGGCTGGCGTTGTTGAAAGGCCTGCACTACTTAGCATTCAGAAACAAGGGAATATTGGCTTGGTTAACAACCCTGATATCTACCCCAGGGACTAGGGGTATTGCCCCAGAGTCTGCCCCTGCCTCAGGGACTAGGGATGTTGTCCCAAAGTCTGCCCCTGCCCCAGGGACTAGGGATGTTGCCCCAGAGACTAGGGATGTGGCTCCAGAGTCTGCCCCTGCCTCAGGAGCTAGGGATGTTGCCCCAGAACATGACCCCGCCCAAGGGACCAGGGATGTTGTCCCAAAGTCTGCCCCTGCCCCAAGGACTAGGGATGTTGCCCCAGAACATGACCCCGCCCAAGGGACCAGGGATGTTGTCCCAAAGTCTGCCCCTGCCCCAAGGACTAGGGATGTTGCCCCAGAACATGACCCTGCCCAAGGGACTAGGGATGCTGCCCCAGAGCCTGATGCTGCCCCACAGCCCACTGCAGAAATGAACCACCCAGAGTGGGTGGGAGCTCTAGTGAAGGATATTGGCCAGGTATTGAAGGAGCAAAGCCAGATGTTGAAGGAGCACAGCCAGATGTTTAAGGAGCACAGCCAGATGTTGAAGGAGCACTTTTCTTCAGCTGGTTAGAAACCCTCCCTCTGCCCTAAAGAGGGAGAGTCAGATGGTGCTGCAGTGGAACCCGTAGATGTTGTATCTGTCCAGGTTCCAGCCGGATCACAGGGGCAGCCACAGCCAGCAGCAGTTGCCCCTGTGGAAACTAGAAAATCTAAGATTAAAACGAGGCACCTAGATAATGGGGATCAGCCAGGAGGGTACTCACAGCCAGCAAGGGAGCCAGAGGTTGAGATTGTCACCGAGTCCCTCTCATACGACAGTCTCCGTACCTGCGTAAAGACATTGCACGGTGAGGCCGTGAGCCTTTTACAACTTGGTTCCTCGTGGTCTGGGACCTTACGGGAACAGGTGTGCAACTGGATGGAACTGAGGCCAGGAATTTGGGATCCTTGGCCCAGGACTCAGGTGTGGACCAGACATTTGTAAGGGAGCAAGGCCTCCTTTCCCTCTGGGACCAGCTTTTAATGAGTGGGAGAGAGAAGTTTGTCCACAAAGAGAGAATGCAGGAGTACCACCGTAGAATGCGCTGGAAAACTCTTGAGGAAGGGATCCAGCAGCTGAGAGAAGTGGCAGTATTAGAGGTACTCTTTGGGAGGGATGGACAGCATGACAATGACCCTGACAAGGTCAGGTGCACAGGGCAGATGCTGTGGAATCTGGCAAACCTGGGGCCATCTCAGTACACCACCTTCATTGCAATGATCAATGCTGATAACCACCAAGAGACAGTGGGTTCTGTTGCGAACAGACTCAGAAATTTTGAGAGTATGATGAATGGCCCAATGCAGGCCAATGTCTCTGCCGTGGCCAGGGACCTCCAAGAGGTCCAAAACAGGATGGAGGAGATGAGGGAGGAGATGAAAGAGGAGATAAGGGAGGAGATGAGGGAGGAGATAAGAAAGATCAGTGCAGCACCAGTGCGAGTCATAGGCCCCAAATCTAGAACCCAACGCCCCCCAGCTAGGGAGAGAGGGTACACCCCACGAGCTGACCTGTGGTTTTTCCTGCGAGACCATGGAGAAGACATGGAAAAATGGGATGGGAAACCCACTTCTGTCCTGGCAGCACGGGTGCGTCAGCTCAGGGAGGGAAATGCTAACCGAGGGAACCGTGCTAAGATGAAGGTAGCCTCAACCTCCCATGGTAAAGGTGCAGGGTATCACAGAAGGGAGGATGATCTGTCAGATCCCCTGGAAGGAACCTCCACTATGTATGCCCAGGAAAGAAATAATAACCAGGGCTAGAGGGGCCCTGCCTCTAGCCAGGGAGAGGCATGGGATGACAGGATCTATTGGACAGTGTGGGTGCGATGGCCTGGCACATCAAAGCCACAGGAACATAGAGTACTAGTTGATACTGGTTCACAATGCACCCTGATACTATCAGAACATGTGGGGAAGGTACCTGTTTCTATTGTTGGGGTGACGGGGGGATCACAGGAATACACTTTGCTGGAAGCTGAGATTAGCCTGACAGGGAAGGGATGGCAGAAACATCCTATTGTAACTGGCCCAGGGGCACCACGTATTCTAGGCATAGACTTCCTCAGGAATGGCTACTACAAAGACCCAAAGGGGTTCAGGTGGGCTTTTGGAATAGCTGCTGTAGCAACAGAGAGCATTAAGCAGTTGAACACTTTGCCTGGACTATCAGAAAACCCATCTGCAGTGGGGCTCCTGAAAGTGACAGAGCAACAGGTACCAATTGCTACCATGAAAGTGCACCGCCGGCAGTACCGGACTAATCGAGGTGCTGTGATCCCCATCCACAAGATGATCCATGAGCTGGAGAGCCAAGGGGTGGTCAGCAAAGCCCACTCACCCTTCAAAAGCCCCATCTGGCCTGTGGATCTCATGGAGAATGGAGATTGACTGTGGACTATCGTGCCTTGAATGAAGTGACTCCACCACTGAGCGCTGCCATGCCGGACATGCTGGAGCTGCAGTACGAGCTGGAGTCCAAGGCAGCAAGGTGGTATGCCACCATTGACATCACCAATGCGTTTTTCTCCATTCCTCTGGCAGCAGAGTGCAGGCCTCAGTTTGCTTTCACCTGGAGAGGCGTGCAGTACACCTGGAACCGACTGCCCCAGGGGTGGAAACACAGCCCCACCATCTGTCACAGACTGATCCAGGCTGCACTGGAAAAGGGTGAGGCTCCAGAACATTTGCAGTACATCGATGACATCATTGTGTGGGGGAACACGGCAGTGGAGGTATTTGAGAAGGGAGAGAAGATCATCCAGATTTTGCTGGGAGCCGGTTTTGCCATTAAAAAGAGCAAAGTCAAAGGACCTGCCCGAGAGATCCAGTTCCTGGGAGTGAAGTGGCAAGATGGACGGCGCCAGATCCCCACTGAGGTCATCAATAAGATCACTGCAATGTCTCCACCAACAAGCAAGAAGGAGACACAAGCTTTCCTAGGTGCCATAGGCTTTTGGAGAATGCACATCCCTGAGTACAGCCAGAGTGTGAGCCCTCTCTACCTGATCACCCGCAAGAAGAACGATTTCCACTGGGGCCCTGAACAGCAGCCAGCCTTCGCCCAGATCAAGCAGGAGATCGCTCATGCAGTGGCCCTTCGCCCAGTCAGGACGGGACCAGAGGTAAAGAATGTGCTCTACTCTGCAGCCGGGAACCATGGTCTGTCCTGGAGCCTTTGGCAAAAGGTGCCTGGTGAGACCCGAGGCTGACCCCTGGGATTCTGGAGCCAAAGTTACAAAGGATCTGAAGCCAATTACACTCCCACAGAGAAGGAAATCCTGGCTGCCTATGAAGGAGTTCAAGCTGCCTCAGAGGTGATTGGCACGGAAGCACAGCTTCTCCTGGCACCCCGACTGCCAGTGCTGGGGTGGATGTTCAAAGGAAAGGTTCCCTCTACCCACCACGCCACCGACGCCACATGGAGCAAGTGGATTGCCCTCATCACGCAGCGTGCCTGTATTGGTAACCTGAATCGCCCTGGGATTTTGGAGATAATTACAAACTGGCCAGAAGGTGAAGATTTTGGTCTCGCTGACGAAGAGGAGCAGAAACAAGTGACCCGGGCTGAAGAAGCCCCACCGTATAACCAACTGCCAGCAGATGAAAAATGCTACGTCCTTTTCACTGATGGTTCCTGTCGCATTGTGGGGATGAACCGGAAGTGGAAAGCAGCCGTATGGAGCCCCACACAACAGGTTGCACAAGCTACCGAAGGAGAAGGTGGATCACGTCAACTTGCTGAGCTCAAAGCTGTTCAGCTGGCCTTGGACATTGCTGAGAGAGAGAAATGGCCAAAGCTCTACCTTTACACTGACTCCTGGATGGTAGCCAATGCTTTGTGGGGGTGGCTGGAGAGGTGGAAAAAGGCTGACTGGCAATGTAGAGGAAAACCAATCTGGGCTGCTGATGAGTGGAAAGATATTGCCACTCGGGTAGAGAAGCTACCCGTGAAAGTCCGTCATGTGGATGCCCATGTTCCCAAGAGTAAGGCTAATGAAGAACACCGGCACAACAAGCAGGTAGATCAGGCTGCACAGATAGAGGTCTCAAAGATAGACTTAGATTGGGAACACAAGGGAGAATTGTTCCTAGCTTGATGGGCCCATGATGCCTCAGGTCATCAGGGCAGAGATGCCACCTATAAGTGGGCACGAGACCGAGGGGTGGATCTAACCATGGACAGCATCTCTCAGGTTATCCACGACTGTGACACGTGCGCTGCCATCAAGCAAGCCAAGCGGGTAAAGCCCCTCTGGTATGGGGGGTGGTGGTCCAAGTACAAGTATGGAGAGGCCTGGCAGATTGACTATATCACACTGCCTCAGACCCGCCAAGGCAAGCGCTACGTGCTGACCATGGTGGAAGCCACCACCGGGTGGTTGGAGACCTACCCTGTGCCTCATGCCACTGCTCGGAACACCATCTTGGGCCTGGAAAAACAAGTCCTCTGGAGGCATGGTACCCCTGAGAGAATTGAATCAGACAATGGGACTCATTTCAAAAATAGCCTTATAAGCACCTGGGCTAGAGAACATGGCATTGAGTGGGTGTATCATATTCCCTACCATGCACCAGCAGCTGGGAAAGTCGAACGGTGCAATGGCCTGCTTCAAACCACCTTAAAGACACTTGGTGGGGGGACTTTCAAAAACTGGCAGATCAATCTACCAAAGGCCACATGGTTAGTGAATACCCGAGGTTCCACTAACCGAGCAGGCCCTGCCCAATCTGGGCCCTTGGGAACACCAGATGGAGATAAGGTCCGTATGGTACACCTGAGAAGCATGTTAGGAAAACCTGTTTGGGTGAACTCTCCCTCCAGCAAAGACAATCCTGTTCGTGGGGTGGTTTTTGCTGAAGGACCAGGTTGCACTTGGTGGGTGATGCAAAAGGATGGACAGACCCGATGCATACCCCAAGGAGACTTTGTTCTAGGGTGAGCTGTCTATGATACTGTGCCTGTAACTGCATGTATGTATATGATATAAAAGTTTTAATTTCCTGTAGCATGCTGGCATGGAAAAAATTCGGGGTGGATAATGTTGGGGGTTGAGTGTTTTCCTATTACTGTGTCAATTTGGGGAATTTTTCCCATTGTCATGCTAATGGAGCTGGCCGGTTGCACCGTGGATCCTTGCTGACTCTGGACAAAAGGGGTAGGTGGGATTGGCTTGGAGAGGGGCTCTCATGCTTCCGGACGGGACTCGTGTTTCCGGCGAGCTGGGAGGGGGATCCTCTCAGTCTTGGAGCCACGCGGCCAAAGGCAGGAGAGCCAGACCCTCTGCCATCACCTGCCCTGCATCTGCCCTGCTCCAGCCTCCTGCCTCTGCGGACACAGCTGAGCACCAGAACCCAACGGTGAGCGAGGAGCTGCCTGCTCCAGCCCGCTCCCCCCGAGACTGGCACGGCTGCAGCCGCCCCTTCCTGCCTCCGCTCCCGCCGAGAGAGAGCGTGCTCACACCTAAAGAAAGGACTGGAACCAAGTAATCTGTTCTGTTTTGTTAGTAATTTTAACAATTGCTGTTGTTTCTGCTGGTACAGTTAGATATATTAGTAAAAGAGCTGTTATTCCTACCCCCTTATCTCTGCCTCAGAGTCCTTGATTCAAGTAATATTTGGGGAGGAGTGGAATTCGGGTCTCTGTTTCAAAGGAAAATTTCTGCCTTTCTTGGCAGACACCTGTCCTTCAAACCAGGACACCCTCTCAGGACCCACTGACTACCCCAGACCCCTCCGAAAGCCCCCCCACGATCCCACCCACGACCCCCCTGACCCTTTATAGGACCCCCAGACCCTCCCAAAGTCCCCCCAGACTCCTCCAAAAACCCCTCCAAGACCCCTCTCAGAACCCCCAGACACCCCCCGGCCCCTCCCAGATCCCCCAACCCCACCCCCCGACCCCTCTTTGGACCCCCAGACCCCCTCCAAACCCCCCCAAGGATCCCCCAGACCCCTCCCTAAAACCCCCCAGACCCATCCCCAATCCCAACCCGGGACCCTCCAGAGCCTCCCCAGATCCCCCGAGGCTCCCAAAACCCTCCAAGGAGCCCCCAGAGCCCCCAGTATCCCCCACAAACCCCCCAGACCTCAGCAAGATCCTCTCAGGACCCTCCCAAAACCTCCCCCAGGACCCGTCTGAGACCCCCAGACCCCTCCCCAAGACCTTCCAGACCCCTCCCAAAGTCCCTCTCCCAAACTCCCCCCCAGACCCTCCTCAAGACACTCCCAGAGCCCTCCCAGATGCCACTCACCCCCGCCCCGCCTCCCCGCCCCCGCCCCTCCCCCACCTGTCCCTGCGCCGCCTCAGCAGCTCCCGCAGCCCCTTGTCCTCTCCTGGCGCCTGCCCCGCTCTCTGCAGCGCCTCCCTCAGTGCCCGCCCGAGCCTGGGGAGGGGCCGGGGGGAGGGGTCGCCCTCTCCATGGCCGGCCGCGGGGCAGAGGGCGCCACTCCCGCCTGGCTTCTCATTGGCTGCAGCGCGCGGGAGGCGGGTGTTGCTGAGGGGAGCCGCGCGCTGATTGGCTGGTTCGGGGAGAGGCGCGCCGCTATTAGCTGACAGGGGCCCGCGCACGGCGGAGGCGGCGGCTGGAGAGCGTGAGGGGAGAGCGGCTGTGTAGGAAGCTGAGGTGGGGCCGGGGGGAAATGGGGGGTTTTGGGGGAATCTGAGGGGAATTGAGGCTTCTGGGCTGCTTTTTGGGGGGGCTTTGGTGAGAAATGAGGTATCTGAGACGGGTCCGGGGTGGATTTGGGCGGGTTTGAGGGGTTTCTGCGGGGTCTGAGGTGGATTTCGGGGAGAAATGAGGTGGACGGAACTGGGGAATATGAGTTGGGTCTGATGAGAAATGGGGGGTTGTGGTGAAGCGCGGAAAATAGACTTCACAACCTGTAAAGTTGTGGAGTAGGTACGTATTTTATTCAGCGCTGGACGCAGGGGGAGAGCATCCTCCCAAATCCTGCGTACCTTACATGCTTCTAACCTTCTATTTATCTAGGAAGTTCATGCATATTCTAAATTGCCTATACATATTGATTATCTGCCCCACCTGTTTCCCCAATTCGTATGGAAATTAGTTGCATATTCATTGCGGCCGCGTAGTTTATTGAGTCAGCGGTCTTCAAATGAGTCTGTGGGCGGAAAACAATGAAGTAAAAGTCTTCCTCACTAGTTGAACTCTTCACCTTGTCTTTCCACGCATGCGCTTTTAGTCTCTTGGTCACGATATTTTGCAGACTTTGCACTTTTATGAAGAGGGACCCCTTTCCTTGTGCAAGCTCAACCAAACCTATACATCAGGGTTCTCTTATCGTGCATTCCTTTCCTTATAAGCACACAGTACCTGATACCATATGTTCTACTCTTCATTCTATTTAACCCTTAAATCCCCTGTTTCAGTCCTCCCTTTTCTAGAAAATTAGTAAATTCTTTTACTTAATACAAGATTTCTTTTTCTCCGTTCTTACGATATGTATCTCTTAATGCCTTACCATGTACAATGAAGTTCGTATTGCCATCCGTTGTTGCATCTTCCAATTCCAAATAAATAGTACAAAAGACAGCAGTAAGCTTAGACTAACTAAAACCAATAACACAATTACTGAATGACATAATGTATTCAAAATTCCAGTTGCAGTTGGGGACCACCTGAAAAGGGCATCCCACCAATTGTGGCTTGCATCCTGCTTAACCCTTTGTAAGACTCTATTTATTTCTTGGACATCATGGTGAACAGTGACTAAAGTCTTTTGCCTGCTCTCTTTGATTTCTTCCAAAATTTTTGCTAAGTCTTGATGTTTTACCAGTTGCTTTACCAATGTAAGATTCATTCCGATGGGTGTAGGTGACAGTTTGTGGTATGTCGTGTAGTTAGACCTTATCAGCTGGTCGGATGTAACTGGTGACGAATATGAAAAATCACATCCTATAATTTTAACAAAATGACAAATACAGAAATTAGAGTTATTCTTAACAGGCAGGGCTAGATTTTCATTGTCTACGTTTACAAAAACACAAGTGGTTCTTAAACATACACATCCTTGACCAGTATATATAAGCATAGTCTTTTGATCAGCATCTGGATGAATTTCAAAGTGGCATACACCCTGCTTGGTGTCAAGGCATACATCTTGAGCATTAATTGTATTGCTTTCACAGATAAAACCTTGTTGTTCTCGAGTAACACAAGATTCCACATTCACAGTTTGCCATTTCCCATGTACTGTCCGGGCCCACGCCCTATGCTCTGAGGGATACAACACCGTCCCCTCATGATTGAGTCCCAATGCAATGATGGGATGAATAGCATAAACTGTGGCATTACGTATGGTAAGCACGAAGGTAGTGGCCATATTAGTAACAGGATCATAGGTGAAGTTTACTAGAGCCCACCAGGATTGGAATTTTCTTTCAAAATCATTCACATTGTCCCAAACAACTTTTCAGACCTCAATCGGAAAAGTGCCTTCACTCCCTTCTCTTATAGCCAAGGCAGCTGTGGATTGGATCCATAACTGCGCTTATACACAACTGAAAGCTAATGACACATTATCTTGAACCGTGCTAAATGCATCTATTATTAACTTATGGTCCTCAGCCTTTTCCCAGTTTGGTAACACCTTTGAAACCTGCCACTGACTATTTCCTAATGCCAATAAAGATGATTGTAGAGGTTGTCCCAGTTTTGTCAAATCATTTGTTGCAGTTGCTAGCTCATTTGCTAGTACTTCAGAGTCAATGCCATTTAATATTCCTAATCCTGTTCCCAACATTCCATTAAATCTCTTCGCATCCTACCCCTAAAGTGTACTTGCTTCTGTAACCATGTTGTCCACCCTTCTAGGGATGGTTTTAGGAAGGAGGAACAGGCTGGTTGAATCTCTGAAATATTGGTTTGTATTAGCAATTCAACACGCTTGAGAGACCATTCTGGGTTGAATAATAATTGCTGTTGTCCTGTATTTCTCACTATATATGGGCCTACCTCATAAATCATAAATGTAAGTTCGAGTGGCATACTCTGAGTCTGAATCTGAACAGGTTCAGTTATGGCATTTATTCTAAATTTAAATGAGAGCCCAAGACCTCTATGAGACCAAAAGCATACACCTCAACAGTACTATCTAATGTAAAATTATACCAACAATCTGGCTCACTGTGTTGGTTACAAATCTCATTATGTCTGTTTGCAGGGGGAGATGAGACACTAATTTGAGCTGGTTTCTCATGGGTAGTTCCATTAATCATTCGACATCCTATTCTGATGGTCTCTCCTACAGTCCCTTGAAGTGACCACAACCCTTGTTTCTGCCATTCTTGCTTTTCATATACCTGGTTTCCATGCATGACTACAGTTGACAAGTTCAAATTTTGTACCTTCCCCATATATCAGGTAGACTGAACAAAAGCCTGGGACTAAGGCCATTCAACATTGCTCTGGCTAAAGGTACTTTCCAATTCTTGGAATATAATTATATTTACAAACAAAACAATTAAATTTCTACGTCCTGAATCACCGAACACCCCTAACTGTAATATGCTCATTTTGTTCGTGTAAACTTGTGCTTTAGTCCGTTATCACCAGATATTACTTTCCAAGGAGCTTCTGGAGCTTTCTTCACCCGAGAATGGTGGATCCAAGCGCTCTGTTCCTTGATCTTAATTGCAGTGAAGGTAGTGAGTAGCACCTGGAATGGTCCTTCCCACTGTGGTTCAAGGGTTTTTTCTGTAAAAGACTTAACATATACATAATCTCCAGGCTGTATATTATGCACTGGTCCATCAAGACCTCTGCCCTGAGTTCCAGCCACATGTTTTTCAATTTTTCTGAGCTGTTTGCTCAAAGCCACCATATAGGTGGCCAGTGTCTCCTCTCCAACTTGGGTAGAAGTTCCTCTTTGCACTCCATATGGCCTCCCGTAAAGCATTTCAAAAGGACTTAACTTTTCTTTAGTCCTTGGCTTAGTTTGAATTCGCATCAATGCCAATGGGAGTGATTGGGGCCAGGGCAAATTAACTTCTTGTCCTAACCTCACAATTTGCTGTTTAATTAAATGATTCATTTTCTCTACTTGGCCACTTGACTGAGGATGATATGGGGTGTGAAGCTCCCAATCTATGCCCAAGTGACGACTAATTTGTTGCACTATTTTTGAAATAAAGTGGTCCTCTATCTGAGGATATAGTGGCTGGAACTCCAAAGCGTGGTATTATTTCTTGTAACAGCACTCTAGTTACCTCCCGTGCTTTAGCAGTTCTAGTTGGGAAGGCTTCTGGCCACCCTGAAAAGGTATCTGTCATCACCAATAAGTATCTATACCCCCCTTTTCTTGGAAGTTCTGAAAAATCAATTTGCCACTGCTGCCCAGGCCCCTGGCCTCTTCCAATTCGACCAAGTTTTGGTTTAGGGGTATTCTTAGGATTAGTCTGGAGGCAAAGGTCACACTGCCGAGTAACCTGGATAACAACAGTATATAAATTTCTGGCAGTAATCTTTTCAATTAGATGGGTATATAGAGCATCTGCTCCCCAGTGTGTTTTCTGATGTTCCTTTTTAACTAGGGACCATAGTATGTGGGAGGGGATAACCAGTCTCCCTTCTGTAGTGACAGCCCATCCTTCCTCATTATATGTTCCTTTCTGATCCTCAATTAATTCCTTATCTTTTTTATCGTATATCGGCTTACCTTCAAGGGATATCTGTCCGTCTGGAATCAAGGTTGCCTCAATTGCTATCTCACCCTTTGCTGCCTCTTTTGCCTCTCTGTCCGCCAGCTCATTTCCTTCTTCCAATTCTGAGCTCACCTTCTGGTGTGCCTTAATGTGCATAAGTGCTACCTTCTCAGGCATCTGAACTGCTTCCAATAATTGCATTATTTCTTGTGCATGTTTTATGTTCTTTCCTTGTGAATTTAACAGTCCTCTTTCTTTCCAGATAGCTCCATGTGCGTGCACAACCCCAAATGCATATCTTGAGTCTGTATATATATATATTCTCTTCCCTTTTGCCATTTTCAAGGCACGAATCAGGGCAACTATCTCAGCCTTCTGTGCAGAGGTATCTATTGACAAAGATCCAGATTCTAGTACCTCTTTACTGGTGGTAACTGCATACCCAGCATATCACTTCCCACTGATGACGTAGCTGCTTCCATCAGTAAACCAGGTTTCTGCGTCGTCAAAAGGGGTGTCTTTCAAGTCTGATCGGCTGGAGTAGGTGGCTTTGATAGTCTCCAGACAATCGTGGTGTACTGGTTCTCCTTGATTCCCACTGAGAAAAGAAGCTGGGTTGACAATATTAGTCAACACTATTTCCACATCCTCTTGTTCCACCATAATAGCTTGGTATTTCAAAAACCTTTGTGGGGAAAGCCAGTGCCCCCCTTTTACCTCCAATACTGCAGATACTGTGTGAGACACCATGTAAGAGTCCATCTTTGAGCCTCTCGTTTGTTCTGCCCAACAACCCTCGCCTGAGGCCTAAAGAACTGCAGTTTAAAGGCGCTGGCCAGGGAAGAGAAGAATGCCAAGTGACTGTTCTCAGTTGGTGCCCATCCCAACCAAGGGCGATCTGCTCCCTCAGGTGTGAGAACAATGGACTGGTCACGGTGTGTTGCTCTTACGCAGGCTACTTGCTGCAGGACTGATCCCAAGGACTGATGGTGTGCCTGGAGCTTGCCATGATTCACTGCTCCTACGCAGGCCCCTTGTGCAGAGTCCTGTTTCCACCTGCTTCTTTGAGCAACCATCTCCACATACAATAGTCCATAAATCTTCCCCCCTTTTGGCCAGTCGTCCGACGCCTTGGAAAAGACTATAAAACACACCCTCAAACTGAAGACCCCTGAGATCTCCCCGGACGGCAACAGACCTCGGCTGCTTCCACGAAGATTGTCTGCCCGTCTTGGTAGCTATAATCCCAACCCCCTTTTTCTCTCTTTCTCTGTCTCTCTCTCTCTCTCTCCGTCCCTCTATCGCATTTTGTGGGCACTAAATAAAAGTGCATCTTTTGCAAAAGTAAACTGGTTTTGTCCCCTGTTGTGTCTTTTGCGCTTTGAGATCCTTAAAAGAACCTATCAGGATTCCACATGTGGTGTGGACCCTGACATTTAATTGGCGTAGTCGGCAATTCAGATTCCCTGATACTGGAGGAGTTGGGGGTTTTCTGTGCACTTTGTACCAGGGGAAGACCTGTGCCATTTCAGCCGCACCCAGCCTGTCAGTACCGTAAGGACTGAACAGTGTTGGAAAGCAAGGGAGGTGGTATTGGGTTCTTCCCACAATCTGCACACAGACCCAGGTGGAGAATCAACTCCATTTCAGTTATCGGAGAATTTTTTGTAAAGGATCTCAACTGTGCAAAAGATGGGACTTGTGTTTTTGTAGTGTATGTGTTGTTCAGCTGTTTGTTGTAGTTGAGGAGAGAACCTCCCAGGCAGTTTTTGATCCCCTAACCCAGGCAGGGAAGAAAGGGGATTGTCCTCAGCTAAAGGCTGGGTGTTTGTTGTTTTGGACCCCTAACCCAGGCAGGGAAGGAAGGGGATTGTCCTCAGCTAAAGGCTGGGTGTTTGTTGTTTTGGACCCCTAACCCAGGCAGGGAAGGAAGGGGATTGTCCTCAGCTAAAGGCTGGGTGATTGTTGTTGTTGTTTTTGACTACTTGGGATTGCGAAGAGACAAGCTGTTTTGTAACTAAGGTAGTACCTCCCAAGTAGTGTGGTCTCTTCACCCGCTCCAGGGACGAGAAGGGAAACACAGTATTAGCTGTGCTTTTTGTGTAACTTTAAGTGTGCCTCCCTGAGAGTGGTTTTAGTCCCTTCATAAAAATGTCTGAAGAAGATAAAAATGCTTTTTATGCTTTGCTAGCTAAGTACAAAGCTAGACCCTCCCAAGGGGGAGAAGATTGGGCATACAATAACTGGTTTAATTTAGAAAATGTAATTGATAGGATACACTCTTTGCAACATGAAACCAAATTCAAACTCAGAAAGAATAATAAAACCATACTCTGCACAGTTCTAGGTGCTTGTCTCTCAGCAGCTGTGGAAGCTCGTTTCAAACGAGTGAGTGAAGAAAAAGCAGTTATAGGCTCTTTGCAAGACTTGGTAGAAGCCTTACAAAAACTATTAGAGCAGGAAAAAGATAATGTAGAAACTTTACAAAACCAATTAGCACAAGAAAGAAATCACGTAGAAATTTTGCAAAACCAATTAGAGCAAAAAAAAAAAAACCCGCAACTATTTGTTGCAACTCTCCCATGCCTCACAACATGCAGATACACCTAAGGACACAGAAGAAAAGGAAACATATCATATAAAGCAGATATACCCGCAGAAAGAATTGGCACATATACAGAATTGTGGGGAAAATTGCTGCTCTAAATTGAGACCTCTCGTTAAAACAGAATACAGGTACCTGAACGAAGAGGATTTTGACCCCCACATAACCTCCAAAGAAATACCATACACTGCCACTGAATTGGCCAAATTAAAGAAAGAATACTCATGTCTCCCCCAAGAATCTGAGACTGAGTACGTTTTTAGAGTTTCACTTACCGGAGGTGACCGAATTAAATTAAGTGAACAAGAAGCCAGTGGTTACTGAGGGCCTGGAGTATTTCTAACAACTGGAAACAATCGTGTTTCATGGTCTGTCACACAGCGTGCAGCCTATTGGGCTGGGGGACTTAGCCCCCTAGAAAGAGGTGATCCTCTAGCCATAATTGGCACCCCAGACCAACTCTTAGAAAACATCCATAAAGCTGCCTGCTTGCAAATGATACATGAACGAAAATTGAACCCTGGCTATGAATCACCAATGCAATTGCCGGTAAAGGCTGAAATTATGACACCTTTAATTAGGGGTCTCCCTGAATCTCTTAAACCAACAGCAATTCTTATTCAAAAGACAATAGCATCTATAGCTCCTGTAGACAGACTTGATAGATTTCTTGGGCGACAACGTTCAAGCAGTCAAACCAGTTCTACTGAAAGCCCTGGCTTTACGCCAACTGTGACTCCTGCCCAACCCTCAAACACGGATACTGATCATAAAGTTTGGACATGGGGGGAAGTCGCAGAGGAATTGATTAATTATAACAGAAAATATGGGCCAATCAAACTTCCAGAAGACAGGCTCGAGAAAACTAGAGGGGTCAGACATATTGTCTCCCCTAATGAAAAGCAAGAAAAGGGAAAACCAGTCCACAAAAATCTTACTAGCCGACAGAAACTGTGGTCCTTAGGACTTACACGGGGAGTGTCACGAGAAGTAATTGACGGCTTGTCGTCCGAAAAATTAGCTAAAATAATTTCCAACTGGCACTGCCCCAAACCTGTAGTACTAAATACATCCAACTTGCAACCCAGTGCACCCCCTTCACAAGCTTTCAGCAGCAAACCAAAAAAACAAGCCTTGGGCAATAAGCCAAAAATTTTCCCTACACAAATATTAGACAATGAGGCATTGCAACCACAACTGGTGCCAGGTAACAAATCACATGAAACACAGTCACTTCTCCCTCAGCTTCAGGAAAATAAAACAAACCAGCCCCAGTTAAACTAGAAACTCCGTCTCTAACTTGTGGGCGCAGGGACGGAGATTACCTGTTTTTAAGAAAGCTCACAAAAGACCCAAGAACAGGTGACCTGTTGATCACTGCAATAGTTGGCCCCAAACGTGCACTAATAACTTTCATTGTTGACACCGGGGCTCAGATAAGTGCTTTAAAAAATCAAGATGCTCAAAAGTGTGGGGTGGTCCCTAGCAAAAGACGATGCCGTGTCATAAATGCTCTAGGAACTGCAGAACCTATGAGCATTACTTTGGTAAAACTCACATTGCCTGGGGATCACAGCCCAGTAGTTGTTCAAATGGTTATTGGAGATATCCCAGACAGTTTGCTAGGACTGGATGTACTCGCAGGAGAACAGTGGGAAGACCCAGATGGTTTTTTGTGGTCCTTTGGAGCTCCTCGCCTTAACATCAGACTGCTCCAAACCGCACCTTCCCTACCATTCAGTAAAATCACTTCTGTAAAACAATACCCTTTGCCCTCTGGTGCTAAGGAAGGCATTAAGCCAGTGATTCAAGAATTGAAAGATCAAGGAGTAATTATCAATACTCACAGTCCTTTTAATTCTCCAATTTGGCCAGTGAAAAAACCTAATGGAAAGTGGAGACTGACAATTGATTATCGCTGCCTGAATTCTAACACAGATCCCCTCACAGCAGCAGTTCCAAACTTAGCTGAATTAATAATATCAATTCAAGAAAAGGCTCATACCTTTATGGCTGTGATTGATGTAAAAGATGTTTTTTATGATACCTATACAGCCAGAAAACAGGGATCGCTTTGCTTTCACATGGGAAGGACAACAATACACATTTACTAGGTTACCTCAAGGGTACCGACACTCTCCCACCTTAGCCCACCATGCCTTAGCCCAAGAGCTAGAAACCATATCCAAACCTGACACTGTAGCTGTGTACCAATACATAGATGATGTATTGATAGGAGGAGAAGAAAAAGAAGTAGTGGGGGATGTGCAACAGAAAATAATTTCCCACCTAGAAAGCCTTGGTTTGCAGATTCCTTTAGAAAAAATACAGAAACCCTCACAGGAAGTCAAATTTTTGGGGATTTTCTGGAAGGGTGGAATGACATGTATTCCCCCTGACATTTTAACCTCCTTAGATCAGATTAAAATACCTGAATCCAGAAAGGAACTCCAACAAGCTTTAGGATTGTTAGTATTTTGGAGAAAACACATTCCAGACTTTTCAATTATTGCTAGGCCTCTTTATAACCTGTTAAGAAAGGGGGTGAAATGGGACTGGAGCCCAGCCCAGAAGGAAGCATTACAATTATTGATTTTTGAAGCAACAGCCCATCAGACCCTAGGCCCTATTCACCCAACAGATCCTTTCCAGGTAGAATGGGGTTTCGCTTCTTCAGGGTTGTCTGTACACATATGGCAGAGAGGGCCTGAAGGCCCAACAAGACCTGTTAGCTTTTACTCCCGTAGCTTTAAAGATGCTGAAAAAAGATACACAATCTGGGAGAAAGGATTTTTTGTTGTTAGCCTGGCTCTTATAGAAGTAGAAAAAATCACAAGACAACAGCCAATTGTATTGAGAGGTCCTTTTAAAGTAATCAAAACAGTTACCTCTGGGACCCCTCCTCCAGAAGGGGTTGCTCAGCGGGCCTCTGTGAGAAAATGGTATGCTCAAATAGAACACTACTGTCACATTTTCTCAATCACTGAAGGTGCTGTAAAAAATTTGTCAATACAAGAAACAGAGAACTTGAATAGCAGCCAAGAAAAACCAGCTTCAGTAATCAAGGTAGCCCCTCCCTTCTCCCCTGAGCAGACAGCAAATGCTTGGTTTACTGATGCTTCAGCCAAAAGAGAAGGAAAGGTGTGGAAATATAAAGCTGTAGCCTTACACACTTCCTCTGGTGAGCAGATCATTACAGAAGGGGAAGGCAGTGCCCAAATTGGAGAGCTTATAGCTGTTTGGAGTGTTTTCCAAAAGGAAAAACAAAATACTTCCCTTGTTTGTATTTACACTGATTCATATGCTGTTTTTAAAGGATGTACAGAATGGTTGGCCTTTTGGCAACAGAATGAATGGGAAGTTAATAGGATTCCAGTGTGGCAAAAAGAAAAATGGCAAGACATTTTACAAATTGCAAGTCAGGGAAATTTTGCCGTGGGGTGGGTAGCCTCTCACCAGACAGATGGGAATCCAGCAGGAGAATGGAATAACAGAGCTGATGAATTAGCAAGATTAAGCCCCCTGAAAATGGAAGAAATTACTGAAGATTGGGAACGGTTGCTGGAGTGGTTACATATAAAAAGACAGCACACAGGTGCAAAAGATTTGTATAAAGAAGCTCATGCTCGAGGTTGGCCTGTTACCAGAGAAATGTGCAAAACCTGTGTATCAGCCTGCGAGCAGTGTCGCAAACGGCTGGAGAGACACCCTTTAGAGGATGACCCTTTACACTTGAGAGGAGGAAAAGGCTTATGGGATGCATGGCAGATAGATTATATTGGTCCCTTTAAGAAATCAGGAGGAAAACATTTTGTGTTAGTGGGAGTTGAGATAATGTCAGGGTTAGTACAGGCCGAGGCCTTCAAAAGGGCTACAGGAGAAAATACTGTTAAAGCATTGCAGATATGGTTTGGGACCTTCCCAAAACCACAAGAAATTCAATCTGATAATGGGTCCCACTTTACTGCTAAAGTAGTGCAAGACTGGGCACAAAGTGAAGGAATAAAATGGGTTTTCCACACCCCTTACTACCCACAAGCCAATGGAATCATAGAAAGGACCAATGGTCTCCTGAAACGGCTTCTAAAACCACAGGAAGGAAACTGGGATGGACGGTTGCCTAAAGCCGTTCAAGGTGTAAATGAAAGATGGGGGGTGAATGGGTGTCCGAAAATCAATGCTTTTTGCCCCAAAGCCCCAACCACAAATCCTTCATTAAAAGGGCCTGATAATCCTAAGAATATAGCTCATTATCCTGGACAGCCTGTCTTAGTAGACCTCCCTATGGTAGGAGAGGTACCACTTGTGCTGAAAACTCCTTTGAATAAATTTGCATGGGTAGCATCTGATGCTGTGGGAAAACAACATCGGATAAGTACCCGTTGGATTATTCCATCATTTTAACACCCTGCCACTAGATGGCAGTTTTTACTGTGTTTATAATTGCAGGTGAACTCCGAGGGACACTTCAAATGACATGAAAGCCAGCTAACATGTTAACATTAATAATACTCCTCTACATCCTACCATACCTACATGGCCAAAGCCCAGCTGAATGGCCATGGACCCAAGCTACCATCAGGTACACCAGTGCTCAAGGATCCTACCCTGGAGGTCGTCGCCCAAACCTAGCGACCGTAGTGTTGCATGACTCAGAGGTATACCATCAAAATGAGTGGGACTGGGATCGAAAGGACTGGGTCCGGATGTTAACCGGGACAATTGGTGAAAAAATTGAGGTAGGATGCAGAAAGGTAGAAGGAGCTTCCCATGAGAAAGCCACATCCATTGCAGTTACTGGAAACCTTTTGGAACCAAACATAACAAGTAGTTTGCACCCCAACATTACAAAGTCTCTTTGCCCCACTACAGGGTGGGGATGCAAACAGCAAACCCCTTTATTGTTGTGCTGCCGGCAGGATAATGTTGGTAATTACACCCTAGACCCCAGCACCAACAATGTCGAAATCACTAAACTTTGTAAGCATGAACCTACCGACTGCTGGTACAATTTTACCTTAATCAAACCAACCTATGTGACATGTAATTGGCAAAATGACCCTACAGATCCATCAGGCTTACAAGGTTTGACTTACAAGTTCAAAATAAATGCTGTAGCAAAACCTGTGTTAACTGCAGTAATCATACACCCTGATATGCAGTTTCCCCTAGTGCTGGATAGCAAAAATAAAGTTTTTCCTCCATTTACACTAATACAAGGTTCTGATATTGCCATCCAATGTGAGTTAATTGTTGGATCTCTTGTTGAACCCATACACAGCTCTGGTATAGGACCTCATGGCCGTGTTTTACACTGTGAGATTCAAAATCAAAATTGTTGGTTGAACCTAACTGATGTGCAATTCTCTCACAAGGTGATATGTGGTGAAAACAATACTAAATACTGGGGAGAATTAGATATTAATGTTGTAATACCTACAACACCCATCACCCAACCACTGGTTGTGCTGAAGCCAAAGATTTTTGAAATTGGGCCTTACATAATTAAAAAAACTGGTCAACAATAAATATTGTTTAATCCGGCATGGTCCCTTAAACAAGTTAAATTATTGATGCAGAACAATGTTTCGGAAATTCAGCCAAAATGTTCACCATTTTTACAAACTTCGTTTCAGGGGTGGACCACCTGGCTGTGAAAACGGACTCCTTTCAAAAAACGCATGGCAAGAGACATAACCGGTGTTGTGGGAGCAGGATTGGGAATTCTAAATAGCATTGATTCAGAGGTATTAATGAACAAATTGGTTGCCACCACCAGAGACCTGACCAAATTGAAACAACCTCTGAAGTCCTCTTTGACAGCCCTGGGGACGCAACAGTGGTTGCTATCAAATATTTTACCAGATTGGGAAAAAGCAAATGTGAATAATCACAAATTGATAATTGACACTATTGGTGCTGCTCAAAACAACATTTCCCTAGCCCTCAGCTGTGTCCAGGCGCAGCTTTGGATGCAAACAGTTGTTGCCTCAATTATAAGGGAAGGGGAAGAAGGTATTTTCCCCAGTGAAATCCGGACAATAATTTGGGACAATGCTAATGATTTCGAAAGGAAGTTTCAGTCCTGGTGGAATTTGGTAAATTTTACCTACAGCCCCAGTAAAAATACAGCCACAGCCTTTGTGCAGACAATACGCAACGCTTCAGTGCATTTGAAATACCCCATTATTGCATTAGGATTGAATCATGATGGAGCTATTCTCTATCCTTTCGAGCATAGAGAATGGGCCCGTCAAATTGGTGAGAAATGGCAAACTGTTAATTTGGAATCTTGTGTTGTTTGGGAGCAACAGGGTTTCATTTGTGAAAGCAATGCTATTGTGGCCCAAGACATCTGTTTAGACACAGAGCAAAATATCTGTCATTTTGAAATACATCTTGATGAGACTCCTGCAACAGTGCTGGTGTACATAGGTAATGGATATGTGTGTGTAAGAACTGCTTGTAACTTAGTGTTTGTAGAAAATGTAGCAGTGAATGTAAAGAATCATTCAAATCTTTGTGTTTGTAATTTTACCACAATTATGGGCTGTGACTTTTCCTATACTGTCCCAGTTATGTCTTATCACCTTTTGCAATCCAATTTTACACTGATTCACCAATTAGCACCTGCTCCCATTGGAATGAACATTACTCTGATTAAACAATTGTTGCTTCACCAGGACTTAATTGAAATCTTAGAAAAGATCAAGAAAAATGGACAGAAGACCCTGGTGACTGTTCATCATGATGTGAGAGAGATACATCGGGTTTTAGAAAGGGTAACAAGGGATGCTGAACCCAGGTGGTGGGATACTCTTTTTGGGTGGTCACCTATTGCTACCGGCATCCTAAACAAAGTGTGTCACCCCATTGTTGTGCTTTTAATTTTGGTTTTGATCGGTTTTGTTTTGTCAGCCATTCTATACATCCTGAATTGGAGAATAGTAAAACGGTTGACACAATTAGCATCAACAATGGAAGCACATACTCCATCTGCTAAAGATACCCCGAAAGTTATTGACACCAGACAAATTAAGCGAGCAGTAAAGGTTAAGCCTGTAACAGCAGATTGATTAGAATTGTTTGTTGCTTCTTATGATTGGTATTATTATTATTAGTTTTAATTATGTTTAGAAACATATTATAATCAATATTTATTTGCTTTAATATTATTTGGAAGTTATTTTATTGATTGATTTGCTTTAATAATTGTTTGAAAATTATTTTATTGATTAATTTTGATTGTTTGAAAGTTTTCAACTAATATAATCGTGTTTTGTTTGAAAAATTGTTTTTCAATCTGTCATAATTCTGATTTGTTTGAAAAATTGTTTTTCAAAATTGTTATGAAAAAATTGTTTTTCAATCAATTTGTTGTGATTATTTTGCTCTATTAATTTTGTGTCTATTTCTTTCCTTTTCCTTACCTCTTTCCCTCTTATCCCTGATTTTTTACTGTTCCTGTTTTCCGGGATATGCTACCAATGACGGGTCCTGAAGATGCTACATCGTCACAACAGCACACTGCTGGAGTTCCTCAGCGATGCTCGTTGGTCACGGGGTGGTGTAAGAGTCCATCTTTGAGCCTCTCATTTGTTCTGCCCAACAACCCTCGCCTGAGGCCTAAAGAACTGCAGTTTAAAGGCGCTGGCCAGGGAAGAGAAGAATGCCAAGTGACTGTTCTCAGTTGGTGCCCATCCCAACCAAGGGCGATCTGCTCCCTCAGGTGTGAGAACAATGGACTGGTCACGGTGTGTTGCTCTTACGCAGGCTACTTGCTGCAGGACTGATCCCAAGGACTGATGGTGTGCCTGGAGCTTGCCATGATGCACTGCTACTACGCAGGCTGTGGGCCTGGAGCTTGCCATGATGCACTGCTCCTACGCAGGCCACTTGCGCAGAGTCCTGTTTCCACCTGCTTCTTTGAGCAACCATCTCCACATACAATAGTCCATAAATCTTCCCCCCTTTTGGCCAGTCGCCCGACGCCTTGGAAAAGACTATAAAACACACCCTCAAACTGAAGACCCCTGAGATCTCCCCGGACGGCAACGGACCTCGGCTGCTTCCACGAAGATTGTCTGCCCGTCTTGGTAGCTATAATCCCAACCCCCTTTTTCTCTCTCTCTCTGTCTCTCTCTCTCTCTCTCTCCGTCCCTCTATCGCATTTTGTGGGCACTAAATAAAAGTGCATCTTTTGCAAAAGTAAACTGGTTTTGTCCCCTGTTGTGTCTTTTGCGCTTTGAGATCCTTAAAAGAACCTATCAGGATTCCACATGTGGTGTGGACCCTGACACACCAATACAGTCATTTTCTGGCCCAGGGTGAATTTGAGTGCCTCTTGAATATTCATCACAACTGCTGCCACCGCTCTGAGGCACCCTGGCCATCCTTTGGCCATGGCATCCAGCTGCTTAGAGAAGTAAGCAACTGCCCTTCGGTACGGCCCTAGGTTCCGTGCTAGTATTCCCAGGGCAATCCTCTGTTTCTCATGGGAGAACAAAAAAATGGTTTACTTACATCAGGAAGTCCTAGGGCTGGGGCTGACATAAGAGCATCCTTTAATCGACGAAAGGCTTGAGTGGCCTCTTTAGTCCACTTGAGATCTCTGCTGCCATTTGCCATAAGCGTGTACAGAGGTTTAACAAGCAACCCATAGTTGTAGATCCACAACCTACACTATCCTGTCATCCCTAAAAAGGATCGCAGTTCCTTTATTGTCTGGGGTTGTGGAGTTTGGCATATTGTTTCTTTACGCTGTTGCCCTAAGGTCTGTTGTCCAGCACTAACTTCGTACCCCAGGTAGATAACCTTCTGCTTCATCACCTGAGCCTTTTTCTTTGATACTCTATACCCCTGGAGTCCCAAAATGTTTAAGAGACTCACCGTCCAGGCCACACATGCTTCTTCCGTCTTAGTGGCTATTAGAAGATCGTCTACGTACTGCAGCAGCTTTCCTTCTTCTGGGAGTGGCCTCCCAGGCCTATAAATCCTTGGCAAGCTGCTCTCCAAACAAAGTAGGAGAATTTTTAAACCCTTGGGGAAGTACTGTCCATGTGAGTTGAGCTCTCCGTCCAGTTCTAGGATTTTCCCATTCAAATGCAAAAATTTTCTGACTGGCTTCATGGAGAGGGAGGCAAAAGAAGGCATCTTTCAGGTATAAAACAGTAAACCAAGTAAACTCTGGTGTTAAGCATGTTAATAAAGTATATGGGTTTGCCACTACTGGATAAAGATCTTCAGTTATCTTATTAACAGCTCACAAATCTTGCACCACCCGGTATGACCCATCAGGTTTCCGAACGGGTAAAATAGGAGTATTAAACTCAGACTGGCATTCTTTTAATAATCCTAATTATAAGAAGTTCTCAATCACTGGCCTAATTCCTTCCCTGTCCTCTTTTCTCAAAGGATACTGCTTGATCCTAACTGGTTGTTTCCCTTCTTTGAGTTTAATTATTATAGGAGGCATGTTTTTCACTCTCCCTGGCACATTGGAAGCCCATACTCCGGGGAACACTTGACAAATTATTTCTTCTCTAATTTCTTCTTCAATTTCAATGATTGTCAATATTAAGCTCAACACTTCTATATATTGTTGGTCATTTACCTCCAAAGTAATCTCCCCATCCTTAAATACAATGGTCGCTTGCAATTGTTCCAATAAGTCTCTTCCTAGGAGCGCCTTTGGGGAATTTGGCATGTATAAAAACTTATGAGTGCCCCATTGTTTCCCAAATTTATATTTTAGAGGTCTACAAAAATAAGCCTTTTCAGACTGGCCAGTGGCTCCTTGTACCGTAACATAATCTTTTCCCACAGGCACCAGGGCCTTATTCAATACTGAATATGTTGCTCCTGTATCAGTTACAAACTCTACTCCCTTTCCCTCCTCCCCCAGCTCCATTGTTATAACCAGGGGATCTGCTGGGGGTTGATCTCCCAGTCCCCTTCAGTTTCCTTTTGCATATGTGATCACGTCTTTTTCCTTGTGTCTCCTCCATTTAGGGCATTCATTCTTCCAGTGCCCCAACTCTTTACAAGATGCACACTGATCTTTACCCAACCGAGGTGAGCCCCCCTGTCCCCCTCGTCGACCCTGCCCACGACTTTGTCCTCCTCTCTCTTCTCTCACCACTGCCACCAATTTCCTCACATTCTGCTTCCAAACTGTACATTTTGTACACAGCTCACCTATATCACATGCTGAACAACACCTTAGGAGACCTCAGTCCATTTGCCCTCTCTTCTTAAAAACATTAGTTGCAGCAGAGTATCATAATCTAAAGTCCCGGTAGGTGGCCACCTTACTCCGTGGTCTAGTCTATAAAGTGGCCACCACTGGCTACAATATTTAATTAGGGTGGATTTATTTTCAGTGCTGCCAGTTCCTGCAACTTCTTTCCAATGTGTTATAATGCACCCTAAAGGGCTGGCTTTAGGGACTTCTGTGCTCTGTGTAGATCCCATTCTTCTCTTTTTGTCCCCTGCCTACTTTACACCTAAACTTTTAGAATTTCCTTCCAATCCCCTTCCCACACACAATACCAACTGCTATATTAGTCAATTTGTTTCCTCTCTCTATCTGGCTGTCTATTAGGTTAACAAATTCCCAAGGATCACGCCCAAACCATTGGAAAGGGGACCCCTTTTCACTCGTCTCAGTACATAAAGAAAGCACACAATGCACCAACACAGCACGCTTGCTCTTGTACGAACACAGCACACTTACTATTCATACTTTCTACTAACAATCATTATATTCTCAGCACAGCTACAGTCCCACTTGCATCACACCACACACTACACAACAATTCTGCCTTTCTGAAGCAAATACCCCACACTTACTCCCCTCCTGGGTACGTCTCACTTGCTCACTCACTCACTCACCTTGCTCACAATGTCCGGACTCCAACACACACACACCACCTCAGCTCTGATGACACGGGAGCAGGAATCCACTCGACCCGCGTTCTAGGGTCGCTCCGCGGCTGCTCTATCAGTCAGTGAATTCCTTCACCGGCCCCCCTCCTCCCCTCTCGACCCGGAGGTTAAGGGAACGGAGCGGCCCCACCGGGGTTCGTATCCCTTCGCCGGTAACTCCACCGGCCCGCTGCTTGCAAGCCCGACCTACCCAGGGACTTTGTTGTACACAGGACGTCTCCTGCGATTTATCAACAGCCCTCCAATCACGCGTCTTACAAACACCCCAGAATTAATACGTACCGTTTCATCCGCCAGCCAGTGGTCCTTTCTGTCGCTGCAGTAAGCGAGCCGGGGTGGGGTCTCCTCCAAGAAATCCCGGGGCGCGCCGTGGAGTCGTCCGGCCCTCAGCTCATTCCTGCAGATAGACAGGAAGGTCCCATCTGGGGTGCCAATGAAGCGCAGAAAATAGACTTCACAACCTGTAAAGTTGTGGAGTAGGTACGTATTTTATTCAGCGCTGGACGCAGGGAGAGATCATCCTCCCAAATCCTGCGTACCTTACATGCTTCTAACCTTCTATTTATTTAGGAAGTTCATGCATATTCTAAATTGCCTATACATATTGATTATCTGACTCGCCTGTTTCCCTGCTTCATATGGAAATTAGCTGCATATTCATTGCGGCTGCGTAGTTTATTGAGTCGGTGGTCTTCAAATGAGTCTGTGGGCAGAAAACTATGAAGTAAAAGTCTTCCTCACTAGTTGAACTCTTCACCTTGTCTTTCCACGCATGCGCTTTTAGTCTCTTGGTCCCGATATTTTGAAGACTTTGCACTTTTATGAAGAGGGACCCCTTTCCTTATACATCAGGGTTCTCTTATCGTGCATTCCTTTCCTTATAAGCACACAGTACCTGATACCATATGTTTTACTCTTCATTCTATTTAACCCTTAAATCCCCTGTTTCACCCCCACGTCAACCCCGGCCCCACCTCAGATACCCCATTTCCCCCCAAAGCTTCCCCAGACACCTCAGTTCCCCTCAGAGACCCCCCAAAGCACCCCATTTCCCCCCGGCCCCAACTCGGACCCCTCAATTCCCCACAGAGCCCCACACATCCATTCCAGACCCACCTCAGACCCCTCAATTCACCTCAGACCCCCTAAATCCCCCCATTTCCCCCCCAAAGCCTCCCCAAAAGTTCCTCAGACTCCTCAATTCCTCTCAGATTCCCCCTAAATTCCTCCATGTCGCCCCGGCTCCACCTCAGATTTCCAATTTCCCACCAAAGCCCTCCCCCCACAGGCACCCCAGACCCCTCAATTCCCCTCAGACCTCCCCCAACTCAAACCCCCCCCATTTCCCCCCTGACCCAACTCAGACCCCTCAATTCCCCTCAATTCCGCCCAAACTCCCCCAAATCCATTCCAGATCCACTTCAGACCCCTGAATACTCTTCAGACCCCTCAGTTCCCTTCAGATTCTCCCCCAAATCCCCCCATTTCCCTCCAGCCCTACCTCAGCTCGCTCCTCAGCCGCTCTCCCCTCACGCACTTCCCGACGAGTGTTCCCTCCCAGCCAATAGCGGCGCGTCTCCCCGAACCAGCCAATCAGCGCTCGGCTCCCCTCAGCAACACCCGCATCCCGCGCGCACTTCAGCCAATGAGAAGCCAGGCGGGAGTGGCGCCCTCTGCCCCGGGGCCGGCCATGGAGAGGGCGGCCCCTCCCCCCGGCCCCTCCCCGGGCTCGGGCGGGCGCTGAGGGAGGCGCTGCAGAGAGCGGGGCAGGCGCCAGGAGAGGACGAGGGGCTGCGGGAGCTGCTGAGACGGCGCAGGGACAGGTGGGGGAGGGGCGAGGGCAGGGAGGCGGGGAGGGGGTGGGGGGCGTCTGGGAGGGCTCTGAGGGTGTCTTGAGGAGGGTCTGGGGGGAGTTCTCAGAGGGTTTGGGGGGAGTTTGGGGGAGGGACCTTGGGAGGGCTCTGGAAGGGGGAGGGGGTCTGGGGGTCTCAGACGGGTCGTGGGGGAGGTTTTGAGAGGATCCTGATAGGATCTTTCTGAGGTCTGGGGGGTTTGTGGGGGGATACTGGGGGCTCTGGAGGGTCCTTGGAGGGTTTTGGGAGCCTCGGGGGATCTGGGGAGGCTCTGGAGGGTCCTGGGTTGGGACTGGGGATGGGTCTGGGGGGTTTTGGGGAGGGGCCTGGGGGGATCCTTGGGGGGTTTTGGAGGGGGCCTGGGGATCCAAAGAGGGGTCGAGGAGGGGGGGTTGGGGGCATCTGGGAGGGGCCTGGGGGTGTCTGGGGTTTCTGAGAGGGGTCTTGGAGGGGGCTTTTGGGAGGGGTCTGGGAGAGTTTGTAGGGGGGCTTTGGGGAGAAATCTGGGGGGAGTCTGGATGGGGTATTGGGGGAATTTGGGAGGGTCTGGGGGTCCTATAAAGGGTCAGGGGGGTCGTGGGTGGGATATTGGGGAGGATTTGGGAGGGGTCTGGGGTACTCAGTTGGTCCTGAGAGGGGTCGTGGGGGCACTTTCGGGAGGGCTCGTGGTGGGTCCTGGGCTGGGTTTTGGAAGGGGGCTGGGGGGGTCCTTGGAAGGTTTTGGGAGGAGTTGGGAGGGTTCTGGAGGGACTTTGAGGAGGAGTCTTGGAGTCTTGGGTGGGGTCGTGGGGGGCTTGGTGAGGGGTCTTGGGTGGGGGGTCCTGGGAAGGGCCGGGGAAGGTCTGGGGAGGGGTCATGGTGAAGCACAGAAAAACACTCTAAAACCCTCAAAAAGAAGTTCTAAGAGTAGGTGTATATTTATTCAGCGCTGTGGCGCGTGGGGGATAGCTCCTCCAAAAACACTCACACCTGTGGCCACCTGCACCTCTCCTTTTATTCTCTACAAACCAGGAATACACAATTCGCCTCATACAAATCCATCCCCTCGTCGCTCCATATGGAAATTAGTTTCACGCCTCTTTGCACATTGTTCCTTTTAGTTTGCTCTGCTGTTTGTCTGGGGGTCTTTGGGATGACCCCTGGGTCTCACAGGCTTCATGCCAGCTCTTCACTGCCATATTTCGGCACCCAAAATTCCCACCTCCAATTCCCACATTTAGACTCAAAATTCCCAAATATTCCCTACGGACATCCCAACAATTTCCTCTAGAGAACTCAAAATTCCCAAATATTCCCTACGGACATCCCAACAATTTCCTCTAGAGAACCCAAACTTCCCATGTTTGGACTCAAGTTTGTCTATACAGACCCCAGAAATTCCTTATGGGATTCTCCAAAATTCCATTTGAGGACCCCAACATTGCAAAATATTCCCAATAGAGACCTAAAAATTCCCATGTTTAGACTCAAAATTCAAAAAAAAGGTGGAGTAAACCCCTTAATTCATCAAAATTCTCAATGGAGGCCACAATATTCGCTTTATTACCCCACCATTTTCTTACGGGAACCCCAAAATTCCCAAGAGACCTCCAAATTCCCTATAAGGACACCAAAATTTTCAGCAGTAACCCCAAAATTCCATAAGGGGACTCGAAAAATTCCCTGTACAGAGCCCAAAATACCCAGAAATTCGCATTAAGAACCTCAAAATTCCCCTCTAGAGACCCTGAGACCCCCCTGGACTCTCTATAGGATCCGCCAGGCCCCTGTGGATCCCCTATAGACCTTCCAGAGCACCTTTAGGGACACCCAGATCCTCCCAAATCCCCTATAGACAAGCCCAAATTTTCTATAGAGTCCCTAAGACCCCCGCAGTCCCCTACAGATCCCCTACAGATCCCCTATAGATCCCCCCCAGCCCCACTGCAGCTCTCGGACACTCTGCAGCCGGAGGGACGACCGGGAGCAAAGATGGCGGTGCACAGGAGGCATTAATGGGTGCTCTGAGCATGCTCGGAGAGAACCAGCCAGGAGATGGGCGGGGCTTAGAGGGGAATGGGGCGGGGCGACACAAGGGCTCAATCTGAAGGAAAGGGGAGGGGATAATGATTGACAGGGGCTGGGAATAGACATGGGCGTGGCAAATAAATGGGCAGAAAATGGGGGGAAGGGGCGGGGTCAGAAAAGAGCGGGAACTGTGAAGGGAAATTACCCAAAAGGGGCACAAAGTCATCCTAGTTCCAGCAGGGTTGGCCTAAAATCACATAAAAGGGGCCTCAAATCCACACAAAGAGATCTGAAATCATCCAAATTGGCCTAACATTGACCGAAGGGGCCTAAAATCCAGCCTAAAACACCTCAGCTTGGTATAAATTCACATAAATTGGCCTAAAAGATTTGGGACCAAGACCAAGACCGGCACCTAAACCAGCAACAGCACCATTTTGGAGGCTGAAATCAGAATGGAGACTGAGACCAACAGAACCAGAACCAACACCAGAACTGAAACCGGCACTACTCCAGAACTGGAACAATGACTGGGACTGAGACCAACACTAATATTGGGACCGGCACCAAGAGAGCTCCAGGGCTGCTCTGGGACTTGAACCAGCATCGGAAGAACTCCAGGACTGAGACTGAGAGCGGCACCAGAACCAACACAGAGACTGGCACAACTGTAAGACACACGGGGACTGAGACCAGCACCACTCTGGGATCGAGACCAACACCAGGACTGGAATGAGCACAGGGAGCACTTGGGGACTGCTCCAAGAATGATATCGACACTGGGATCAGAACCGAAACTGAGGCTGACACCAGCAGTGCTCCCAGACTTAGAGTGAGACTGAGGCTGGCACCAGGACAGGGATCAGCACAAGGATCACAGTGTGAGCACTCTGGGACCTCCACATTAACTCTGGGGACTTCTGGCTGTGCTTCCATGTGGGACTGGGAGGGACCCCTGGGTGGGGTGGGACCACCTCAGTTAGCATCGTTCTGGTGCAGCCATCCTGGTCCATATGGTCCCAGATTGTACAATCTCAGTCCATGTGATCCCAGTTTATACAATTCCACGCTGCTTGGCTCTGATCCATCTGGTCCCTGTCTATGCAGTCCCAGTCCGTACAGCCCTAGTCCGTACAGTCCCAGCCCACGTCATCCCAGCCCCCATGATCCCAGTCTGCATGGTCCTGCATGGCTCACAGTGCCCAGAATTCCAGTCCGCAGGCAGGAAAAGATGTTCCTGCCCTTGAAGGCAAAGCTCTTCAGAAGGGGCCAAAAGCCAAGTGCAGCAAGATCTTACAGGGACATTTCACTGCCACCCTTCAGAACTTCACCCATGGCTGTTGCAGCTCCTGCACTGGGAATTGAATCAGGGCAGGGTCTTTGGTGGGAGCTGCCCTGGGTCAAGGGAGACCCTGAGAGAGAAACAGAGCAGGCAGAGAGGGGCAGGAGAGAAAGGAAGACACAAACACAATCAGCTGAGAAGGTGTGCCACTGAAAACAGACTTGAAAGTGACGGAAAGTGAATGGGACAGAAATCAGGAATTGTCAAAGTTTTATTTATTATCAAATCCATCCCTCCCAGCCAGTCCCACACAATCCCGATCCCACTGCTCCAAATTTGGATCCCACTTCTCCCAATATCCTTCCAACCCCTTCTCACCCTGGTGGCTCTGAAATCCTGCTCGGTTTGTGTGGCATTGAGTTGTTTTGACGGGAGAACAAGGCACTTAAAAGTAGGACTGATCCAATTTGAATCAACATTGCTGGGTTTTTACTTGGATTTGGGAGGTTTTGAGGTGACAGATCTAACCCTATTGGATTTTGGAGAACAAAGAGATGGAGAAGAGAGAAAAACGAAGGCAAAAACAAAAGGATAACCAGGCAGGTGTCTTCCCAACATGGATCCCAGGGAATGTGAGTCACCAGGGCTCGGCCCAGCGTGGGTCCTGCAGTGGGGGATGGAGGTGGAGCAGCGCACTTGGGGCACTTGCAGGGCTTCCTTACCGGTGCCTCTGTTGGTGTTTGGTCAAGGTTGAGCTCTCGGAGAAGCTCTTCCCACTCTCGTCACACTCATAGGGCCTCTCCCCAGTGTGGATGCGCCGGTGGATGAGATGAGGTGGGAGTTTTGTCTGAATCCCTTTCCGCATTCAGGACATCCGTAGGGCCTCTCCTCCGTGTGTGTCTGGTAGTGCTTGACGAGATCAGAGCTGGTGGTAAACCTCTTTCCACACTTAGAACACTCGTAGGGCCTCTGCCCGCTATGGATGCGCCGGTGGGTAAGGAGGTGAGAGTTTCATCTGAATCCCTTCCGGCAGTTGGGGCAGCGGAAGGGCTTCTCGTCTGTGTGCGTGCGCTGGTGCAAGAGGAGATTGCTGCTGGTCTGAAAACTCTTCCCACACTCCCCACACTCGTAGGACCTCTCCCCACTGTGGATCCTCTGGTGGAGGATCAGGAGGTACCTCCATCTGAAGCTCATCCCACACTCTGAACTCTTGTGGTGCTTCTCCCCATCACGAAGCTGCTCATGGACCACCAGGTCCGAGCTCTGGCTCCATCTCCAACCGCCTGCCCGACCTGTTGTCTGGTGGCCTGATCCAGGTCCAGCACGGTGGCCCTAACCCAGGGTCACTCGGTCCATCAGCTCCAGGACACCAATGTGGTGGACAGCAAATGGCGTTTATTGAGGGGTTACAAGGGTCTTTATAGCCTAGATAGTAGTGGTCATTTCCCCTAGCTCACGTCCAGCTGTGAGCTCAGATCCGGAGCAGTGGATCTCTGAGGGGAGAGGGGGTCCCTATCTTAACCGTACATCCCGATATCTTCCGCACGCTTTTCCCTAACTCTCCACATCGGCCCAGGCTGGGTCTTTCCTCCTCAGATCCCCGCGATCTGCATTTGCAGCCCCTCCTGGTGTGGGATCTCTGCAGCTTTTCCTACCCATTGGATTCCTGCGCCGTGGAGCTGCTGCAAACGGCCCCTTCCACCAGGTTCTGCTGTGGAGATTTGTCCTCCCTGCTCTCCATGCTCAGCTCCTTGTCTGGGCGAGGAAGGACAAGCAGAGGATGGGATTTGCCTTCGTGCCAGAGAGAAGGACAAGGAGATCCCCCCAGCACATCCCCGGAAGGACGGTGTTGGCAGCGGGGTGTCCTGCAGCCGGGGCCGTGCTGGGCTGGGAGATGGAGCAGGACAGAGGGGGAAAGGGGCCCTGACTTCCTCCTCACCTGCCTGGGGCTCCTGGGGCATCTTCCTCTTCCTTGCAGCCTCCTCCTCATCGGGCCAAGGCTTGGCAATGGGAAATCCTGGTTTGGGGAAAAACAAGGGATGAGGGCGTTGTGTTGGGGATTCCTCCTGCCCAAGTCCATCTAGAAGTCCCCGGGCATCTGGGCTCCATGAAAACCTCCCAAACACCAACACTGAGCCCTGAGAATGCCTCCCAGGAGTTCCTGGGAATGGTCCCTCCTTTGGTGTTCGGGGGTTCCCCCCTGTCCCAGGTGCTGGGGGTCACACTTCTATTGAGGGTCCCCATCTACACGGTGCCCGCCCTCCCCAGGCTGCTGGGAGTCCCAGCAATCCGAAAAGCTCCCCCCTCTTCCCTCTACCCATTTAAAGAATGCTGGGGTATTTTGGGATCCCGGGGTCCCTCCTCCGCTTATTCTCTGCTTTGGGGTGCTGGGTGTCCAAGGAGTCTCCCCTGCCCCTCTCCAGGCTGTTGAGGGTCCCGCCAATTGCGGCGCTCCTCCCTCTCTGGCCCCCCCACTTTGGGGTCCTGGTGTTGCCCGATGCCCCAAAAAGAACACAAACTAACAGAGTTAGTTTATGCGGTGCTTTATTCAGGGCCCGGGGAACCTGCGGACTAGCGTCCAAAGTCAGGATCCCACAGTTCCCTTTTTCCGTCAGGTTTTTATACCTTTTTACAAAATGGTCTACTTGCAAAAGTACACATTCTTCAAGACAATACAGATACATAAATCTTGTAGTTATCATTCCTAAAAGTTATAAATTCTGCATGCTTGTCTACTCAGAACTATAGGCTACCCCCCTTAATCCCCCTTGCATGTTTTCCCATCACCAGAACCCTTTATTTATTATTATACTTTAGCCTTATCTTGTAAGTTTCTAAATGTCCTATATGCTCTACTAATTCCTTATTGTTTTCACAGTTCTAAATGTTCTATACGCCCTACTAATTTCTTTAACTATTGTTTCACAATGTTGGTTTCCAGGGCCTGTCCGAAAACTGCAGTTTTCTAAGCCTTAGCATGACTACTACTATATCTACATTAGTCCTTTTTCTCATTATTTCGGTATCAACTCCCCCCTTTTGAGCATTCTTCAGATTTTCTGCAAGGATGCTCAATTCTTCAAGTTATGGTTTCTATGTAGGATGGTGAGTCTTCCTTTCGAGTTGGCAGGATTACTTCTTTCCGGTCAGTGCTCTCATAACACGTCGAGTATGAGTTCTTTCTCTGGCAATCATTCCTAAAAGACATCTATACATAATTATGCATACTACAATAATCAATATAATCATTATTACATATTGTAGAATTGATGATATCCAACCAGAGACTTGCATTCCTAGGGAGCTAAACAGTGCTCCTACCCAATTATGTTCAGCTTCCTCCTGGACTTCATGCACTTTTGTTTCAATTTGTTCTAATTGACTTATGTCCTTTTCTACTTCTTCTGTGACATTTGGGATATGTACGCAGCAATGATCAACTTTTCCTTGGAGGTATCCACAGACTCCATATTCTTTTAATAAAAGTAAATCTAATGCCATTCTATTTTGGATTGTCATTCTTGTCGTTGCCTGCAACTGTAAATTTAGATCCTTAAATCCTTTCTTTGTAACTGCGGCTAGCCTCTCAGTTTGTCCTAATAATTTGTACAGCATCTCCCGGTTTCTATATGTAGAAATTGGTGCAAACAAGGATTCCAGTACCCATCCAAATTTAACTCCTGATGAGGGTTCATGCCATTCATCTTCATCTCCCAGTCCTAGTTCTTCTGCTACTTCATTTGTTTCTTTCTTTGCTCGTGACTGCATCTCTTTCTGCGTTAATTTAGACTGTTTCCAAAAAGGACATAATGTAGGAACCCCTAAGGTAATTTGTGCTACAGGCCCGTCTAACGGTAAATGTGTTGTCCATTGTCCATGTCCCATAATCCATACTAAATTTCCTGGACTCCTGATAGTTGTATCCTTACAACTCAAAGTTTTACCCTTCTGGTCCTGCGGGAAAGCTCTTCCTGGAATTGTATGGTTAAGTTTTCTACACTCACAACCCCATTTTATAAGCATTCTGACCGGTGCCCAACTAATTTGATTCCCTGGAGTGTCACAGGTGAGAATTTGGGTGCAGTTCCAATTTTCTTTTGTGGCGCTCAAAGTTTTTGTAGAAGTGCTGGTTTGAGATACTTCTGTGTAAGTGGCATTTCTGTATCCCGTCCATTGGACACACCAATTAACTTGTCCGATGTAACTATAATGTTCTAATATGCTGGGGCCCCATACTGTTTTCCAACTGTCCCACAAGGATTCCTGCCGGGACGAGTTCTGGCATATCATTTCATAATAGCTTTCATTTTTAGGTATTCTTTTCTTTTGCCAATGTGGTATAAAACATTCCCACTTAGCAGCATCTTCAGGTTTTACTTTTCCCCCTGCCACTAATTGAATTCCCCAATCCCTAATTTGTCCTAACCTCCCATGGCTAATTAGACAGTCCTTATAGGTTAATAATGTTTCTCCAACCTTTTCCCATATTTCTTCAATTTCGATTTTATTTCGTAATTTTAATTCACAACTTCCATTCTCACCCCTTTTTATTAGGGGTAGATTTCCTACCGGAATCACTCCCCAAGGGATTGGTTCCCCTGCAGCTTGTGGCAGAGGTAAACATGCCGTTATTTTTGATACGTTTTGTATTTGTCCAAAATCTCGAATTAACCCTACTACTAAGTTTTGTTGTTCTTGGTTTCTCTGTAATGCTAAGCTTGTATCTCTCAATCCATCCCACATATCTAGCCGTGCACTGACTGGTATTACCTGCACCGAGTACCCCCTTCGGGTTTTATTCTCTTTTAGAATACCTACATTTATGTCCCCATAATCAAAACTTTCTCTAATCTACACAATGCATGAGAATTGTCCTACCTGATCAGCTTGCATATGAGATATTATCAATGTGGTGTTACCTCTTTGCTGTTCAATATCCCAAAATGTCACGATTCCTTCTGTAAATACTTCGTCTGTGGTGATTTGTTTCCAGGTTACCTTTACTTCTTTTAATCCAGTTCTCTGGTTGTCAGAAAACAGACAGGTTAAATTTACTCCTGCACCTTCAGGCACCATTACATCTGGCTCCGGAACTGTAATTTTAACAAATGCTTCTCCCACCTGCATTATACAGACTAATGTTAAAAGAACTAAGTCCTTGCCCTGAACACCAGCTTTGTTGCTGACAGAGGCTGTACTTCCCATCTTGACGGGACCTTCTTGATTCGAGTGTGGTGAATCCAGTTTTCGATCCCTTGGACTTTCACTGCCGTGTAGGTAGTCATGATCACTTGTGAGGACCGTCCCATACTTCTTTCAAGGGTTCCGTATTCCAGTTCTTCACATATACTTGATCTGCTGGCTGTATGTCATGGACAGGATTCTCCAAGGGCAGGGGCTGGTTCCACTGCAATGCTCCTCGCAGCGCTGTAAGGACTTTATTTAAAGACAAAATGTAACTCAACAATGCTTGATCTCCTACTAAGTGAGGGTCCCCTTTGTAAGTTGTAGCATGATATGGTTTGCCATACAAAATTTCGTATGGACTTACTCCTATCCTTTCTCTGGGTTTAACCCTGATTCTTAGCAAGGCTAGAGGTAGTGCCTGAGGCCACTGTATCTTCGCTTCCTGACAAATTTTCTTAATCTGCCCTTTTAATGTCTGATTCATCTGTTCTATTTGGCCACTAGATTGTGGTCTCCAGGGCGTATGGAGATTCCAAACTATCCCTAACACTCTGGCTACCTCTTGGACTACTCTAGCTACAAAGTGAGGTCCTCTATCTGAGGACATCCCTAATGGGATTCCAAATCTAGGGATGATTTCCCGTAGTAAAGTTTTAATTACTTCCTTTGCCTGGTTAGTCCTGCATGGGAAGGCTTCTGGCCACCCTGAAAAGGTACACACATACACCAGTAAATAACGGTACCCTTGTGCTTTTGGTAGCTCTGAGAAATCTATTTGCCAATAGTCTCCTGGTTGCGGCCCCACTTGTAACTTTCCTAGTTGTATTTGCCTTCGTGTCACTGGGTTATTTTTAATACAGACTGGACACACGGCATTAATCCGTTTTGCCATTGTTAACATCTGATTGGAAATCACCTTATGTTTTAAAAATTGTACCAATGCGTCTGCTCCCCAATGGCACTTGTTATGTTCGATTTCTAAAATTGTTTTCATTACTTTTGTTGGCAGTACAACCTGACCTTCAGCTGTGACATACCATCCTTTTTCATTCTTCTGGGCCTGAACAAATTGAGCAAGCTTCTCATCTTCATGTGTATACCATGGTTTCTGCTCAAGAAAAGAAGTGGCAGGGTTAATTCGCACTGGCAATAAAGCTAATTGTGTCCATACCTCTCGAGCAACCTGTTTGGCAACTCTGTCAGCCAGCTTGTTTCCTTGGAACGCTTTTCCCTCTTCATTTTGATGTCCTTTTACATGCATCACTGCTACTGCCTGAGGTTTATGCACTGCTTCCAATAGTGCTAATATTTGTTCTTTGTGCTTAATTTCTGATTCTTGAAAATTCAACAGTCCTCTTTCTTTCCACAGTGCTCCATGTACATGTATTACTCCAAAGGCATATTTTGAATCAGTCCAAATGTTTACTCTTTTCCTCTGACTCAATTCTAAGGCTCTTACCAGAGCTTGTATTTCGGCTTTCTGGGCTGAAGTTCCCGGGGTTAAAGCTCGAGCTTCTATTATTTGTGTCAAAGCCACTACTGCGTATCTCGCATACCTGGTTCCGTTTTCTACAAAGCTGGATCCATCTGTAAACAGTTCCCATTCCGGATTTTCCAAAGGCTCATCTTTCAGGTCTTTCCGGCTGGCATACACCTGTTCAATGATTTCTACGCAATCATGTGTCAATTCGCCTCCTTCTTCCTGGCTGCTGCTCCTAAGAAATTCTGCTGGATTGAGATGATTGGTTATTTTTAATTCAATGTCATCCTGTTCTCGGAGGAGTGCCTGATATTGTAACATGCGACTTGACGAGAGCCAATGCCCCCCTTTTTGTTCCAAAACTGCAATGACCATATGGGGAACAAATACTTCCATCCTTTTTCCGAAAGTCAATTTTCTGGCTTCTCGAATTAGAAGCACTGTTGCTGCCACAGCCCTAAGACAACTGGGCCATCCGGCACTTACAGAGTCTAGCTGCTTTGAGAAGTACCCCACCGGGCATTTCCAGGAGCCCAATTTTTGGGTGAGAACCCCTATTGCCAGTCTCTGTCTCTCATTTACGTATAGTTGAAAAGGTTTTGTGAGATCTGGCAATCCTGGTGCTGGGGCTTCCTTTAAAGCTTGTTTCAAACTCTGAAATGCCTTTTCTTGCGTTTGTCCCCACTGAAACACAGGGCTTTTGGCTGCTTCATATAGGGGTTTTGCTTTCAGTCCAAATTCTGGAATCCACAAGCGGCACCACCCTATCATGCCCAAAAAGGATCTTAACTCTTGCGGATTTCATGGTGTGGGTATGGTGCAAATTGCTTGTACTTGATTGATTCCTAACTTTCGCACCCCTTGTGAAATTTCGCAGCCTAGGTAAATCACTTGGGTTCTTACCAGCTGAGCCTTTTCTTTCGATACTCGGTATCCAGCTTGTCCCAGCATATTAAGTAATTCAATGGTGAGTCTAAGGCAAACATCCTTTTCTGCGGAGGCTATAAAGATATCATCAACATATTGTAGGAGAACATATAAACAAGGTGATTCTTTTACCTGAGTCATCTTCCATTCTTCTAACTCTCGAGCCAATTGATTTCCAAAAATAGTTGGTGAGTTTTTGAATCCTCGTGGTAGACGTGTCCAGGTGAGCTGCTCCTTGCGTCCCGTGTCTGGGTTCTCCCACTCAAAGGCAAAGTATTTCCTACTTTCAAGTGCCAAGGGGATACAGTAAAATGCATCTTTCAAATCAATCACTGTGAACCACTTAAACTTTTCCGACACAGCTGTCAACAATGTATACGGATTAGCTACTTTATATATATATATATATATATATATATATATATATATATATATATCTTTAGTGATATTATTAATTGCTCTTAAATCTTGAACTAATCTATACTTACCATTTGGCTTTCTAACTGGGAATATCGGAGTATTGAATTCTGACTCACATTCCTGTAAAATTCCTAAGCTAAGAAATTGTTCAATCATGGGTGCTATTCCTATTCGTGCTTCCAATTTCAAAGGATATTGTTTTACCCTTACTGGGGAGGCTCCTTCTTTTAGTTCTATTACAACCGGTTGTGCCGCTTTTGATTTTCCAGGTACTCCTGTTTCCCATACCCATGGTACTACAGCTTGCTCTATTTCTTGTGGTATTTCTACTGCTTCTACTTCTTTCACTACAAACAGCTTAGCAATATTCTCCTCGGGAAATTCTAATCTTACTCTACCTTTTTCAAATATTATCTTTGCTTCTAACATTGACAATAAATCCCTCCCACATAGTGATTCTGGGCTATTTGGCATATATAAAAAATCGATGGTCAAATTCCTTCCCCCCAAATTTTATATCTAATGGCCGCAAAAATGTTCGTTCCTCAACTTGTCCCGTAACTCCCACTACTTGAATAGTAGAATCACTTAAAGGTCCTATCTTAGTGTTGACAGCTGAGAATGATGCCCCTGTATCTACTTTAAATTCTAATGGTTCCCCATCTACTTCCATTATTACCTTTAAATCCTGGTCTAGTCAGCTCTGATTCTGGTAATTCCCCATCATAAAGGCCTGGGCGACACCTTGTGGATTTCCCGGGAGAGCACCTGTATCCATTAATCCCTGATTTCCATCCCCACTGGCTATAATTCCTCCCCCAAAACCCATTCCTTGGTTGAGAGGACACTCATTTTTCCAATGTCCTCTATTTTTGCATAGAGCACATTGGTCTATCCCCAGCTGCATTCTTCCTCTTCCAATATTCAATTGACCCATGAGTCCTCCCGCACCCATTGGCATTTACCCCTTTGCTATTCCTCTTCCCCTTCCTCGTCCACGTCCACGGCTCCCTCCTCTCATATTATTTCCAGCCACCTGCTGTAGCATCGCTAACATAGTAGCCTGTTGTTTCCTGGCCGTTTCTTTTTCCCTGTTATTATATACCTTCCACACAACTTCCAATAGTTTATCTAAATTCCGAGTATCTTCTCCCTCCAATTTTTGTAATTTCTTTCTGATATCTTCTTGGGACTGCCCCATAAAAATTAACGCTAGCTGTAATTTTCCCGATTCTCCCTCAACTTCTAAATTAGTGTATCTACGAGCTGTCTCCTTAAGCCGCTCTAAAAAGGTTGATGGAGACTCATTCTTTTCCTGCCTGACCGAATATAACTTAGACCAATTCAAAGTTTTTGGTATTCCATTCCGTATTCCTTCTGTTAACAAATCCTGATAAGCTTTTAGTCTCCGAGACCCGCCCGTCGAGTTGGGATCCCACTCCGGATCTTCCCTAGGCACTAAGTCATTTACTGTACCATCCGCAAGCCGCAACCTAATCATTTCCCGTGCTTTCTCTGTCATGGCTTTAAACACCATTTCCTTTTCAGTAGAATCCATCATTGTGTCTAACAAAACTTGTAAATCATTCCAATCCGGGTTCTGAGTCTTAATTACCATTTTTACCACCCGTGCAGTTCGTTCAGGATCCTCCCGATACGCTCCTGCTGATTGTTTCCAAATTAGTAAATCATTCGGAGAAAAGGGAACTTTCACTATGACCCGTTCCCCCTGCGGCCCGACTGCTTCACGCAGCGGCACCATTAAATGAGCACCTCCCTCCTTTTTCTTCCTTTCTACCTCCCACCGCCCTCTCTGAGTCCTTTCGCATAAGGGGGTACGTGGTATATCTGCGGTTTCTATTTTTGTTTCTTGATCCTCCCTTTCTACCTCTAGCATACTTTCTCCACGTTCTTCCATCGGAGGGGCACTAGGGGCTATCAGCAAAGAAACATCCTCTTCAGGTTCCGAAAACTTAACCGAGCATTCCTTCTCTTTCTGCCACCCCTTACATCCTTCACAATTCAGTTTTAATGTTTTCAAAACCATGATCCCACACTCCTTTTGCCACTCCGGTTTATCTTTCAAATAATAAAAAAGGTCTAGATACGGTATTTCATCCCATTTTTCATTACTTTGGAGGAAATGCATCAAAGGTGTAATAATGTCAGGATTCAGTGTACCGTTCCTAGGCCATTGCATACCATCGGGTTCATATAAAGGCCATACATGATTACAAAAATCAATCAATTTCTTTTTACTTAATTCTTGACCAAAATTCTCCACATTCCAGTGTTGTAATATACAGCCCAAAGGTGAATCGGAACTTGCTAGGGTTTTAAACGTTTTTAAAGGCATCATTACACCTTTTTTTTTTTTTTTTTTGGTTTTTTTTTGTTTTTTTTGTTTTTTTTTGTTACAATACACACCACACACAACACTCACACCCTCTCCACAAACCTTGCCTTTCTCGTCTCTGCGAGTGGCAAGTGCTGAACCTGCGCAGTCACTGCTGCGTCTGACGGTCAGCGCCTAGGCTTTTCCACAACCTTAAAGACGTCTGTGACCCCCGTGCGGAAACGCCGTTCCGACTTAATCGGCAGGCCCCCCTTTCCCTCGATAAAAGGAATAAAGCACCTTCGGGCTTACCTCCTGGTCGTCCGTCAGGCGCGGGGTCGGGCACGGGTTGATGTCCTCCCCAGAAATCACCTGGTGCCGGCGTGGAGTGGATCAGCCCACGAACCGCCCCTGCCGCCTCCGGAGTCCCATCTGGGTCGCCAGAAAACTGTTGCCCGGTGCCCCAAAAAGAACACAAACTAACAGAGTTAGTTTATGCGGTGCTTTATTCAGGGCCCGGGGAACCTGCGGACTAGCGTCCAAAGTCAGGATCCCACAGTTCCCTTTTTCCGTCAGGTTTTTATACCTTTTTACAAAATGGTCTACTTGCAAAAGTACACATTCTTCAAGACAATACAGATACATAAATCTTGTAGATATCATTCCTAAAAGTTATAAATTCTGCATGCTTGTCTACTCAGAATATAGGCTACCCCCCTTAATCCCCCTTGCATGTTTTCCCATCACCAGAACCCTTTATTTATTATTATACTTTAGCCTTATCTTGTAAGTTTCTAAATGTCCTATATGCTCTACTAATTCCTTATTGTTTTCACAGTTCTAAATGTTCTATACGCCCTACTAATTTCTTTAACTATTGTTTCACAATGTTGGTTTCCAGGGCCTGTCCGAAAACTGCAGTTTTCTAAGCCTTAGCATGACTACTACTATATCTACATTAGTCCTTTTTCTCATTATTTCGGGATCACTGGGGGACATAGGGCTCTGCTCCTCCAGGCTGCCTCTGCCGGCAGCTGCCACCAGGACCCCCCCAGTGTCTCCCGAAGGGGCATTTTCTGATCTTCTCTGGAGTTCTGCATTCTCCAAACATTCCCCTTCGCTAAAAAAAATAAAGAAACCATGCTGAGAGCCACTGGGACTATTCAGAGGGCAGCTGGGATAAAACTGGAGGCAAGTGAACCACACTGAGGTAACTGGGAGTGCCTGGGAATGACTACAAAATTCTTCAGGGCAACTGGGATATACTGGGAGTGTCGGAAACCATAGGGGTGGTGACTGGGACCTAACTGGGAGTAACTGGGATTGTACTGGGGGTAAAACTGTGGGGGCAACTGGGGCAAGTGTAAGTGACTGGGGCCCTGCTGGCTGTGACTGGACTCATACTGGGCTAGTACTGGGAGTGACTGGGACTGTGCTAGGGGCAGCCTGGACAACTGGGAACACACTGGACCAAAGTGGTGTTGGAAAATATATTCGTTTAAAAAAATTCTATAACTTTAATCAAGGGTTTTTGTTTGCCTTTGCCCCAAAAACATAGAATTTTCTTTGCAGGGCATTGCTGCATCAGGTGGGGTCAGATGAACTCAACACATCAACACACTGGGAGCAGCTGGAATGCTCAAGGGCCATCAGCGGCCATTAACAGAACATCAGTGGCCACCCAGGAACATCCACCCCAGTCTCTGTCTCTGGCAAAGCTGCAGACATCTCCTCTGAAAAGACTGATAAAATCAGGGAATGAAGATCTAATTAACATCAGAACAGGAGAAACCTGGATCCAAAAGGAGAACAAATACTAGGAATTGACTGTTTGCAACTTGAGACCAAATAAGACTGACCAATTAATTTCTATGGCTGTATAAAAGAACTGAAAAATCTCATAAAAACGGAGTGTCATGGAATGATTCTCTCTGCATACATGGGTTATGTGTGGATGAGAAGATTTCTGTGCTACATCCTGGCCACAACATCCTGCCCAGATAATAAAGTAACGCCTTGACATTCTAAATTTTAATTTTGTTTTTTATGCTTTTGTTTTTTCTCTTAAGTTTCGGTGACCTTGGGAGGATTTGGGAGCAACTGGGACCGTGCTGAGGCAAATTCCATCATAATAGGGAATGGCTGGGAGTGACTGGGCTCATGCAGGGAGTGCCGAGGACACTGGAAGCACACGCGGGGAGCAACTGGGCTCATGCTGGGAGCAGCCACTGGCGGCACCGGGAGCCCCGAAGCCCTTTCCCGGCCATGCCGCCCCTCCAGTCCCAGCACCCCCCGCCGGGGTCCCGGCAATGCCAGGGGTCCCCACCTCTCGGGCTCCCCACTTTGCCCTTCTGGGGCTCTCCTGTGGCTGCGCTCCCACTCAGGGAAGCCGCGCCTCTCCCGGGGCTCCCCAAAACCGCTGTCTCCCCGCCGATCCCGCCGCTCCCGCGCGCTTCCCACGTGGCCCCGGCAGAGCTCGCAGGGCCCGGCCCGGGAAGCCCAACCCCCACCGCGGGGGGACCCGCATCCCCCCGCCCCACAACGGGGCTCTGCCCGCACCTGCCGGGACCCCCAATAACACCTCCCGGGGACCCCCCGATGTCCTCCCGAGGGCCATCTGCGCCTCTGGAGCCCGGCAACATCCAAATATCCACCCAAAAATCCCCAAACCCAGGGACCGCCCAGGGATATTTGGGGCGAGCTCCCCCTCCCCGGGCACCTGCGGGATGGGGGGCGATGGTCCCGGGGGGCTGCCAGTTCAGGCAGCTCTGGGATGGGGCTCAAATCCTTCCTTGTCCCCTCATGCTTCTGCTGCCGCTCCGCCTCTTCCTCCCTCCCTCCTACTCCTCCTTTCCGAACCCCGAACTGGGAGGGGATGGGTCAAGGGAAGGGCGGGAACTGTTAGAGGAAAGGGGTGGGGCCAAAGTGCCACATGTTTCTAAAAGGGCCTGGTTAGGCCTAAAGTCATCGAAAAAGGGCCTCAAATGCAGGCTAAATCCACCAGATTTGGCCTAAAATCAGCGAAAGGAAACTCAAATCCACACGTAGGGGGCTTAAAATCATCAAAATTGGCCTAAGATCATCCAAAAGGGGCCTAAAATCCAGTCTAAAATACCAGGTTTTATAGAATCAGTCAAATAGGCCTAAAATGTTTGCAACCAAGACAAGCACCAGGACTGGGAGCAGCACCAATACTGAGACCGACATCAGAACGGAGACCGAGACCAAGACTGGGAATAGAATGGACATCAGAACTGAGACCAGCACCGCTCCAGACCTGGAACTAAGACTGGGACAGAGACTGAGACTGAAATCAGCCCCAGAATTTGTACTGGGACCAAGACTGAGACCATGACTGACACTGGGACCAGCACCAGGAGTGCTCCAGGACTGAGACTGAGATTGGCACTGGGAGCACTCCAGGATCAACACTGGCACCGGTACCAGCACTGGGACTGGAACCACTATGAGACCAAGACCGAAACTGAAACCAGACCCAGCAGTGGCACCGAAACTGGCACCACTATAGAACCGAGAATGAGACCAAGGCCATCAATGCTCTGGGATCAAGATTCTGATTGGGACCAGAACCAGCACCAGGAGTGCTCCAGGACTGCTCCAAACTGAGCATGAGACCGGGACCAGGATGGAGACTGACACCGGGAGTGCTCTGGGACCTCCTTGGTTCCCTGCGGGGAGTTTTGGCTGCGCCACCACACGGGACTGGGCAGGACTGGGACGGACCCCTGGGAGGGCTGGAACCACCTCAGTTTCCATAGTTCTGGTGCAGCCATCCCAGTCCATATGATCCCAGTTTGCACAATCCCACTCCGCATGGCCCTGATTAATCTGGTCCCACTCTGTGCAGTCCCAATCTGGAGGATCCCAGTCCATGTGATCCCAGCCCCTGTGATCCCAGCCCCCATGATCCCAGTCTGCATGGTCCTGCATGGCTCACTGCCAGGATGTGGAATTCCCATTCCCAACCAGGAAAAGATGTTCCTGCCCATCATGGTTTTGCTTCTCCAATTTGAGATGTCCCAGCCAAGGAACCCATTTATGTCAGAACTTTACCATCACGATCCTGGTTCCCATTCCTATTCCCAATCTCTATCTCATTCTAGTTCCTGTTCTGTTGCTTCGCGTTGGTGACGCAAAGCAAGGGCGACCTGGTCTGGAGGGAGACTGCGGCGAAACTACAAACTGGCCACGACAAATTGCACACTACACCAATATGGTGGATGGCAAAGTGAGTTTATTGATTGACGGGCACCAGCTTAAGTACCCGACAGGTGCTTACGTCACCTTACCATGCCGACTGTGATCGGCTAACGCTGTGGAGAGGGAGGGGCCCTAACTCCTCGTACACCGCGTGATCTTCCGAGTGGTTTTCTAGCTAACCACACTGTTCCCAAACCCATTCCCGTTCCCAATCCTGTTCCCTGTTCCTATCTCATTCCTGTTCCCATTCTTAGTCTTCTTCCTGTTCCCCTTCCCTCCCAATGCTGTTCCCAATGCTTTTCCTGATCCCAATCTCATTCCTATTCCCATTCCCAATCCTGATCCCATTCCTATTCCAAATCCATATCTCATACCCATTCCGTATCTCCTTCCCATTCCCAATCCAATTCCTGTTCCCATTCCCAATCTCGTTCCCGTTTCTGATCCCGATCTCATTCCCAATCTCGATCCCTTTCCCAATTCCAATCCCTTTCACATTCCCAATCCCTCTTTTATTCCCATTCTCAATCCTGTTCCCATTCCTGATCCTGTTTCCATTCCCGTTCCCATTCCCAATCCCAATCCTTATCCTGCTCTCATTCCAAATCCCGTTCCCATTTCCTTTCCTAATTCCAATCCCATTCCTGTTCACATTCCCAATTCCCAATCCCAATCCTTATCCTGTTCCCATTCCCAAAGGTGATCTCATTCCGGTTTCTGATCCTTCATTCGCAGTCTCGTTCCCATTCCCAATCTCGAACCTGTTCCCAATCCTGATCCCATTCCCAATTCGTATTTCATTCCCGTTCCCAATCCCAATTCCATTCTTGATCCCATTCCCAATCCTGATCCTGTTCCCATTCCCAATTCTGTCCCCATTCCTGTTTCTGATTTTGATCTCATTTGCCATCTCGATCCCTTTCCCAATCCCGATCCTGTTCCCATTCCCAATCTCTATTTCATTCTCAATCCCAATCCTGTTCCCAATCCAAATCCTGCCGCTGTTTTCAGGGAATCATTTTGATCTCAACCTCTACCCCAAACTTGAAGGGGTCAAAACCCCCAAATCCTGGGGTCAAACACCCCCAAATGCCAAATTTGGGATCAAACACCCCCAATCCCCAAATGTTGGGGTTTGAAATATTTGGGGTGTCCAACCCCCCCGCTCCCAAAATTCTAGGGTCAGACCCCCTGATCCCAAAGCCTGGGGTGTCAAACCTCCCCCAAAACCTTAGAATCAAACCTCCCGCATCCCCAAACTTTGGGGTCAAACCCACCTGACCCCAAACTCCCCTCCTAAACCATTCCACCCTGGGGGGCACAGCAGGGGTCATTTGGGGTTTATTTGGGGTTGGTTTAGGATTGATTGGGGGTTGATTTGGGATTGATTTGGGGTTGATTTGGGATTTATTTGGGGTGGGGGCAGTGCCAGGTGCAATGTCTGCAGAGAGACCCTGGGTACAATGCTGGGGGTGGGAAAAACCCAAAAAAACCTGGGGAACCCTAAAAAGGGGATTTGCAGTGGAAAAAGGAGATTTTGGGGTAAATGGGGAAGGAAAAATGAAATTTTGGGATGGAAAAGGAGATTTGGGATAGGAAAAGAGGATTTCAGGTGGAGATTGAAGATTTGAGGTCAGGATTTCCGTGGGAAAAGGGGATTTGGGATTGAAAAAGGAGATTTTGGGTGGGAAAACAGGATTTTGGGTGGGAAAAGAGGATTTTGGGTGGACAGGAAAGGATTTGGGGTGGGAAAAGGGGATTTTGGGTGGGAAAAGGGGATTTGGGATGCACAAAAGATTTGGGATATGAAAAGGAGAATTTGGGGTCTGAAAAGTACATTTGGGGTGCACAAGGAAGGATTTTGCAGTTGGAAAAAAGAGGATTTGGGATTTAAAAAAACATGTGGAATAAAAAAGGAGGATTTGGTCCAAGCTGAACTTACCTGGGGGAGTGGGGGCAGGTGGGAGGTTTGGGGCAGGGTCAGGACCATTTTTGGGGCAGTTTTTGGGATGAGGATTGGGAACAGCATTGGGAAGGGGAACAGGAAGAAGACTGAGAATGGAAACGGAATAAGATAGGGATTGGGAACAGGATTGGGAACGGAAACAGGTTTGGGAACAGGAACCGGAATGAGAAAGAGATTGGGAATAGGAATGGGAACCAGGATCGGGATGGTAAAGCTGTGACATAAATGGGTGCCTTGGCTAGGACATCTCAAATTGGAGAAGCAAAACCAGGATGGGCAGGAACAACTTTTCATGGCTGGGAATGGGAATTCCAGATCCTGGCAGTGTGAGCCATGCAGGACCATGCAGACTTGGATCATGGGGCTGGGATCACATGGACTGGGATCCTCCAGACTGGGACTGCACAGACTGGGACCAGATGGATCAGGGCCATGCAGAGTGGGGTTGTAGAAACTGGGATCACATGGACTGGGATTGTACAAACTGGGACCATATGGACCAGGATGGCTGCTCCAGAACGATGTGAACTGAGACACTCCCACCCCACCCAGGATCCCTCCCAGTCCTGCCCAGTCCCGTGTGGGGGCGCAGCCAAAACTCCTCGCAGTGAACAAGGAGGTCCCAGAGCGCTCCTGGTGTCGGTCTCTGTCCTGGTCCTGGTCTCGGGCTCAGTTTGGAGCAGTACCGGAGCTCTCCTGGTACCCGTCCCAGTGTCAGTGCTGGTCTCAGTCTTGGTCCCAGACTTGGTTCCAGTTCTGGAGCGGTGCTGGTCTCAGTTCTGGTGTCGATTCTGTTCCCAGTCCTGGCCTCTGTCTCCTTTCTGATGTTGGTCTCACTATTGATGTTGCTGCTGGTTCTGGTGTTGGTCTTGGTCTTGGTTCCAAAGATTTTAGGCCCATTGGGCTGATTTTATGCCAAAGAGAGATTTTAGACTGGATTTTAGGGCTCTTTTGGAAAATCTTAGGCAATTTTGGAGGATTTTAGTCTACTCTTGTGTAGATTTGAAGTCCCTTTGGCTGATTTTTAGGCCAAACCTGGTGGATTTAGGCTGTATTTGAGGCCCTTTCTTGGTGATTTTAGGCCAAAGCAGGCCCTTTAGCACCGTCTGGCCCTTTGGCCCCGCCCCTTTCCCCTCACAGTTCCCGCCCTTTTCTAACCCTGTCCCTTTCCCCTCGGTTTCTGGCCATTTATCTGCTCCGCCCATTTCTATTCACAACCCCTGTCAATAATTATGCCCTCCCCTTTCCTTCAGACTGAGCCCTTGTCTTCGCTCTGCCCTTTTCCCTCTAAGCCCCGCCCATCTCTTGGCCTGTTCTCTCTGAGCATGCTCAGAACACCCAAAAGTGCTTCCTGCCACAGACCTTTGGTGCTGTGCTGGAACAGGTTCCCCCAGAAGAAAAGGTGGTGTCCTTATGTGCAGGAGCTCTGTGGTTTCAGCAGTGGAGGAGCAGGGTGAGGAAGATCTACAGCCTTGGGATATTTGTGCAAAAGCCTTCACCCCTGCCAGAGCCTAGGTGGGAGCTGCCAGAGTGCAGAGGGAGGCAGCCCTTTGGACAGGCGTCCCTGCTCCCTCAGAGCCACAGCTATGAGACAAACAGCCTCATCCCTGAGGATGTAGATGGGCAGGAAAAGCCTGGAAGTAAAAAGGGGAGCCCAGCCGTGTCTAAGGAGCTGTTCCCAGAGGAACAGTGTCCCGGCAGGAAGTGTCTTGGAGCCACTTGTGTTCAGCCTACAGTAAGTTACCAGAATGCTGTCTCTGTTCCAGTGGGGAACCCCCCCATGCTTTACAGTGGGAAAGATTCACATGAAACCAAGGAGGTTCTTCCATCTGCAGGAAGCTCCCCACCTGTACTAGCTGGATGGCCTCTGACCAGGAATGAGTTTACGGATGGAGATATGATCTTCTTAGGGGCATTATTGTTAAATACATTAGGATTTTCTCAGAGAACTGTCTGAATGTTCCCATCGGTTTGGATTTGACTGGGCTTCCTTTCTGCTCAGAAAGTAGCACAGTGATGGGATTGGATGCAGGATAGGAACGCTGTGTATGAAAGGGAGAGAATTTGGTTGTTGCTATGCAAGGCTTGCCCTCCTTAATAACTCCGCAGGGTCCTAGAACCCACTCAATATCCCATGCTCTGCCATCGAGAAGGTGACAAAGACACTGGAGGGAGCATGGCCAGGACAGCTGAACAGACTGGACAGAGGGATATTCTGGGTGCTGGGAGCACCTGGATGTTGGACCAGCCAGCTCCTGCTGCCTCTTGGTGGAGCCTGAGCAGGGCTGTGATGATGCCAGTGATATCCTGCAGCAACATCTCCCCTGTCCATCTGGGCGTGCACTCGATCCCAAAGCTCACCCTGATCCTGATCTCAATCTCACTCCATGGTGAGACACACCCTCCCGGATTATTTAATCTCATCCCAGTGCCAGACTGGTGCAGTCCCAGAGCCAACCTCAAGGCCAGGCCTAAGGCAAATGGCAGATTTAGCCTTAACTCAAATTCCAGCTGTAATCTAAAACCCAGCCCTAACTGCCAAGTCCACCTCAGTTCCAGCCCCTTGCCAAATGCTCTGCCATAAATCAAATGTCACATTTAGAACTAAGTCCAAAGACAGCCCCAAACTGCAACTCTAAGCCCAACCCCAATGACAGTCTCAAGCCCTAAGTGCAGCTTGGAGCACCAGCCCATACTATAATGCCAGCTTTAGCTTGAACTCCCAAACTCAGCCCCAATTCCTGCCCCAAGGCCAACACCCTTCTTGGACTAAGCCAAATGGCAGCCCCACTCGCACTCCCTAGTCCAAGCCTGGCTCTAAGATCAAGGGCACTGTGGTAAATATATTACAGTGTTGGCTTTAGCAATTGTTAGAGTGAATACTATGTGTTTTGTAAGGTTGACTTTTGTAAAATAAGTTTTGCTAAAGTTGAGAGATCTTTTAAAGTGAATGTTGTGTTGTGATACCAATGCTGAAGACTTATTTTAATGTTAACATTTAACCAATGATGGAATTGAAACCTGTTGAATGTATTGAAAAGTAACAAATTATTAGGACTGGGACAACTGGACACCATTGAAACAGGTGGGATGGGGGAGGAACTGTGTCAAAATGTTTGAATATGTCTCTAAAACACAGCCTCCTTTTTGTCCTCATTGTCCCATCTGCATCTGCCTCTCCCTTTGCCCTGGCTGAGGTACTTGGAAGGTTCAGACTTCCCGATCCACCTACTGCATGTGTCCTCCTTAATGTGCACCACTACTACTATATTAATCTTACTGCATTCATGCCCTCCTCTTCTCATTTTCTCGAGAACAGTGTTTACAATATTTTAATTACTATTGACTTAATCTCTTTTCTTGGGTCCTCTTTGGTTTTGGGATTATTCTTGATAGCAATGCTGGATATGTCTTTACAAACGAGCTGTGGATCTGCTGGTAGATAAGACCAGCACTGGGAGATAAAAGAAACAATGGGATGGATTCCACTGATAGATGAATGGAAAAAGATAATTGCCTTTACAAACAAAGTATAGGTTTGCTGATAATTGAAACAGGATATTGAAAGGTGAAAAAAGCAATGGGGAAAAACTATGACTTGTAGAAGAATTAAAAATCAAAAGGGAGGGTTATACATTAGAGGGGAATCTCAGCTATCAGGCGTTCCAGGATGTCTGTACCTCTCAAGTACCTCAGTGAATGGAAAAGGAGATAGGGAAATATGTCTGGGAAAATAGGGTAAAAAGGAGGCTGTGTCCTCCAAAAATCTGAGAGATCACAGAGGAATGGCCCATGGCCTCTCCCTTTATTTCAATAAAGCAAAGAAGGACTTCTCTGTCTCCTTTTTGGACATAAACTTCTGGTGTTTGTGGATTAATTTTCCTGACATTCTCAGTGACCTCACTGCCTGTCCTAATTCTGTAATTCCAATGATAAATGGGTACTTTTCCCCAGCAGTGTTAATTTGCATTTCTAAAGCTCCTCTCCTGGCTGCCTGGAACCTATGCTTCTTTTCCGGAGCAGCTATTGCATGACTCACACATGCCCCTCCGCCCCTACAATCTGCTTTTTACTTGACATCTTTAGTGTTAGAGAGTCAAGGCATTATTTGATTCTTGTGAAGATGTGCAACAGAAATAATTTCTTCCACACATAGACCGGGTGTGCAGAGAAAATCATTCCATGTCACATGAATTCTACTGGATTTTTCCTAAATTTCATACAGTCCGAACCCATTGAAATCCATTGGTTTGATGTTCATTGCTTCCAAGTTGTGTAGTTCTTAGTATCTAGTTTACTATTGGAATTGGATTTCTTTGCCTCTGCGTCTGTCCTTCTGATTTTAATTAGGTCCCAGTCCTGTATTTCCTTCCCAGCCTTTTCCAGACCAGGTGTCTGCAGCACTGCCCGGGGCTGTGTCTGAAGTGGATGTTCCTTGATGTTCACTGATGGCCGTTGATGTTTGGTTAATGGTCGTTATATTTGTGGGTGTCTTTTCGGCTATTCCCAGTCTGTTGAGATGTTAAATTCATCTCTGTTGAACCGTGTAACATTCCTTAAAAACACGCATTAAAATTCCTTTCCCCAAGGCAAAGGCAAACCAAGTCAGGGTTCAGAACTAAAAATTTTTAAAAATTTATATTTTGTATATTTTGCAACAATCGAATCCCCCACAGCCCAGTGTGTGAGTGTGATTGAGAGCCAGGGTGGAATTGTGCCGTTGTGTTCCCCAGCAGCTGTGGCAGTGCAGGCACAGAAAGCAGCGAAGCTGCAGCAGTGGCAGCAAGGATTGGCCCCAGTGGCTGGAGATGCTAAAGGAGGGTGCCCAGGCAGAGGATTTGAGCAGAGGATGTGTGGGCAGGCCAAAGGGCTTCCCCCGCTGTGGAGCCCTGGCTGCTGATGCGTTGCCTTCAGTGCAGGCTCAGTGGGGCCTCCCATGCTGGTGCTGCAGCCGGGAAGTGCAAATCTGCAGGACTTGAGAGCCCCTGAGCCCAGGGTGAGGGGTCCCCCTGTGCTGAGCTGTGCTGGGACTGTTTCTGTGCTCAGGGACACTTGGGATGGGCCACGGCACTTGGCCACCAGTGGTGCTTCTTTGCACTCCTTAGGCAGAGTGTAAGTCTTGGTCTATTTCCCTTTCCTTAACCAGAGCATGTCTTGGAACTCTTTTCCCTTCCTCTGCCCTTGCAGACCCATCCATAAACACATTTTGTCCCTCAGGCCAGGCAATGTCTCATCAATCTCTCCTGTCCTGGCTCTGGAGCTCTGTCACTTGAATGCAGCCATGGGTTTGTTCCCAGCCCCTGTGCAGGCTGTTCAAACAGGAGGCTGGGTTAAACCCTTCTCCTGTCCTCAATTCTAAATCCTCCTGTGCCACTGAACAAGTTTCATTCTGTAATAACTGAGCTCTGTTCATCCATGTAGAGGCTCTTTTGGTTATCAAAGCTTTAACTTGGTGCCAGACTTGAACAATAGGAGATCCTCCTGCCATCAGTTTTGTGGCCTCAGGTCCCATTAAAGCTGTGGCTGCACAAGCCTGCAGAGAGCGAGGCCCCTCTGGGCACTGGGTTAAACATTTTAGTACAAGAATTCCTTTGGCATGGCCTTGTGTAATACCCACATTTTAAAAAACGAGGTTCACTTTCCTGGTTAATATTTAAAGGTTTAATAAAAGACAATAAGAGACAAACAATTGTTACATCTGGTTGTTGTTTGGTACGAAAGCAAGTAAAAGAGCAGGAAGGGGCTTTGCAGAGGTTTTACAGAGATGTTTTATTTCAGCCACACTTGTGCATTGTCCAGAGTTCAGGAAACAAAAGCTAAGGGGCTTGTGAGGGTCCAGGTTTAGTACATGGGATGAGCAGGGCGGGGAGAACATCAGAGACCAAATATCAGGGGGTATGGGGGTTTTACAAGGGAGGCGTTAGGGCATGAGGGCCAACAGGGAATCAGGGTGGAGGTGTCCAGAGATGGAGGGACAGGGAGAGGGGCACAGGGTTAACCCAGGGAATAGAACAGAGGTTGCTTTCCCTAACTGGGAATGCCTTTGGTGTCTCCACAACTCCCCTTTTCTTTATTAATTAGGAAGGCTTCTTTTAAGGATTTTAAAATTAAATGTTTGAGGTAGCTAAAGAACACAAAATATCAAAAGCAGTCAAATGCATCTATAAAACAATTTTCAAAATGCAAGCCATTTTCTTGAATCTCTAATATCTGAACAGATTTTTCGAGCATTTTGGAATTGGTAGGAAGAGAGGTGAAGTTTTCTTGGCATGGCCTGTCAGGAAGTTGAATCAGGAAAGGGATTCTTCAGCATGGATTGGCATTCTTGCAGCTGTTAGCAATGTGGTTAGCTGTGATTGAGCTTGTACGAGGTAGAATGGGGGTGGAGTACCTGTTGAAACTCCAAATAGAAATTTCTAATTTTGAAGAAAAAACAAAGGTTGTGACTTTGGGATCCCCCCCCACCCCCATATCATCCTCCCCTTTGTATTAAAAAGGAACTTTGATAAAACAGATTGGCAGATGGCTAGCAAAGGTAGGGAGAAGCATGGCTGTGGGATGGGGACAATGGAGGGGAAAGGGGGGTAGGAATTTGAGGGAACATAAAGAAAGGGCAATGAGATTTGGGGAAATTTCGAAAGGACTTATTTTGTGAATGAAAAACGGGGAAAGTGGGAGGGAAGTAGGGAGGCAGTAGGGATTGGGGAAGGCACTTATCCCTTTGGCAGGTTTTGCATGTGGAGGAATGGACTTTTGGCTGCAAGACAGCTGATTGGTGTTTTGTGCTGCCTTTGCTTTTGGGCTGCTGCCGTGACTTGATGGCTGTTGGCTTTGGGCTTTATGTCTCTTGTTGTTGTGTGAAGGACAACATCTTTTAGGATGTAGATAGTAGTTGCAGTTTGGTGCATGGATGCTTCCTTGCACTGGGACTGCATTAGGTCCTGTAATATTGTCTGCTTGAGGGCCTTTTCTTCCTTGTACTATGTCAAATTGCACTGTTTCTCCATCTCCTACACTGCGGAGACATTTTCTGGGGTTATTTTTTTTTATTGCAGTTTGATGGACAAACACATCTTCTTTGGTATCATTTCAGGTGATGAATCCATACTTATTTTTCACATTGAACCATTTCACAGCTCCCAACAATTTTGTAGCAATGACCTTTTCACTTTTGCCAGTGAGTTTGTGTCCGTGGCTGTGTTGCTGGACGTGCTGGTGTTGGCGAGGCTGTTGCTGGTGTTGCTGTTGCTGTTGCTGTTGCAGGCAGGAAGCGGCAGAGCCCGAGCAGGACGGGCGGCGCCGTGCCCGCGGAGCGGTGCGTGCCAGTGGGGTTGGTGTGGGTTCAGCGGCAGGCGGGCAGCCGGCCTGTGGCGGGCGGCTTCTTCTGCTCTCCCTTCTGGGTGGCACAGGTGAGGGGCAACGTGACCAGCGTGCGGGCGATGCTGTGTGTTATAAATGAGCGCAATGGGCCATAAAAGATCGAATAACAATTTAAAAGATTTATTGGTTACAGAAAGCAAAAGCAAAGTCAGCGCTGGACGACAGAGGAGTCCTTGCTCCACAAACTGCCGCGCCCTACCCCCCCTTAGTTTGTTCCTTTTAAGCTGTTCAGTTTTCGGGTTACGTGCTCCTCCTCTAGTAGTTCTGCGCGTGCTCCTCCAGTTGCTAGGGGGTCTTTTTCTGCCTTCTGGTGGTCGGGGGATGAGGGTGAGTAGTCTTCCTCAGCCACTGACTCCTTTCTTGGCACTTAAAACAATATGTGATTATGCAAGCAAAGCAGAACACATTCTGGCTTTTACTTTAAGGCCTATCAAGCGAGCGAGCAAGCAAGCAGAGCAAAACAATTAACAAGTTCTGGCGATATCTTTCTCAAGGTCTGTCAGAGGATCAAAGCAGAACAATTAACATCCTGGCCTCACAAGTCTTTGGCAATATTCCTTCAAGGTCTAAGGTCTGTCAGGCAAACAAAAGGCCCCTTATTTATTACAAGTCTCCTCTTTTTCTATATTATTACTTTTGTACGCTAAATCTTTGTAATTCCCTCCTACTTAACTCCAGATAATCTTTTGCCTCTTCCCCATTTAAGGCTTCATATTTTGCTCGTATTAACATGAGGTGAGCGGCTTCTAACCTGCTTTTTACAATGCTAATTATTTTGTTAAAAATACAGGGGCCGAAAGCAAGCCCTAAAATTATTAAAATCACTGGTCCAGCTATGCTTGACAAGAGAGTCGTTAGCCAGGGAGAATATTTAAACCAAGATTCATACCAATTTTGCTGGGCCTCCCTTTCTCTCTTGCGCTGCTCCAGTTGTTTTCGGAGCTCAGCCATGGTGTCAGTTACTATCCCAGTGTGGTCTGCATAGATGCAACACTCCTCTCGCAAAGCCACACACAGTCCCCCTTGCTGTAAAAACAACAGGTCTAATCCCCGTCTATTCTGCAATACAACTTCCGAAAGAGATCTTACTGATTTTACGAGACCGTCTATTGCCTTCTCTATTTTACTTAAATCTTCATCTACTGAAATTCTGAGATCCTTAAATCCTTGCTGTTGGTTCACTAAGGAAGCCACTCCTGTCCCCACCCCAGCACTTCCTATACTTAGTAATATAGCAACTGTGAGGGCTGTAAACAGTTCTCGTTTCTCTAAGTGGTGTTTTGGAGTGAATTGATGAGCATACACATAGTCTTTTGGGTGGTACACAATCCGGGGGACCACCGTGACCTGAATGCAGTATTCGGATGTTTCATTGAAATTAGATATTGATATACACGGGGTTACCCCTAATGTGTTACAAACCCACTTGGTGTTTGCAGCAGGGATCAACCATTGGGCCGGTTTGCGGGAGTCGATTATGGCCATTTTTACCCCGCAGAGGTGGTCTTTATCCCGAGGTATGTTGCCTATACACCTCCCCTTCCCAGTTACCTGAGCCACCGATACCCCTGGGGTGCTTTCTTTTCCCCTCTTCCAAAGGCACAAGGAGGGATTGGTCCCGTTTATTTTTCTAGACTTTGCTACAGAACCTAAGGCTTCATAAAAGGGTGGATTAATACTGTAGCACAACCAGCACTCTTTAGTTAAATAGGGGTATGTGCCATTTAACACCCTAAAGGTGGCTTGTAGGATCTTCCATAGGGTCCCTCTACTTGGTTGTGTCATGGCCGTGGTCTCCATTAACTGTGATCTATTATTGGCCTCCGTGAAATTTTCTGGGGTCATGTTGTCTAAGTCACCTTGATTTATTATTGTGGCTTCTGAGTCTGTTATTGCAGGATTTGGTCCAACAGGTTGAGGATTGTGGGGTACAATTTCCTTCTTTATAACAATATGCCCCCCCCGGTCTTTCCTGGGTTCCCATTTTCTAACTCCCCAGAATTTTCCTCCTACCCATCCTGGGTCTTGGGGTTGCATGACGTTAAGATAGACCCATTTGCAAGTACCGATATAAGTCACCACCCCTGACGGATCTGTCCAGGGCTTTTTACATCCATGTGGACCTCTTTCAACCCTTAAGTATTTATCTTGGATTTGGACCGACCATCCCAGGGAAATTGTTTCACAGCCCCAATATCCACAGTAAAATTCTCCGGGGTAGTTACAGTATGACCTCCCTGGGTTAGATGCTGGACACATGTAGAATACACTATAGGGGCTAGAACCCGTCCTATCAAGTAGGTCATCCAGGGTTATGTTAAAGCTAGGACCTCTCAAAGTAATTTGTGTTTGAATTTCTTTCTGACCTTCCCATTGTATTAGTGACCATTTAAAGGGTTCATGGTTTGCAGATACACTCACCCAAAAGATCATATGTACTATCCCTAATTGGAGGTAGTAGCTTCCCCCTTTTCCGCAACAGCCCTGCCGAGATTTTCTTTCCCAACTACGGTTTAAGTTTTTCTTTTCCCCGTGTTTCTGATGGTCTCGGATTTCTTGCTTCCCCTTGTTGTTTGGGTGACCTCCTCCACAGTTTTCCCGTCTCTGCCTTGCCCATCAACTTGGTTGCATCGATCTATGGGGAGTTCCATCTTCTCGGCAGCAGGAGTATTCTTCAGGAGGGGTGTTTGACCCATGCTTTTTGATATGTTTTATGTATTTATACCACTTGCGGTTCTTAATCGGAGGGGTATAGCAACTAAGTTCAGGTACCCACCGTCTGCACAGGGCGGCTACTATCCTGGCCACAAATGGGGCAGGTTTGTTAGAGTGATAACAGTAGAATTGGGGGTTTATCCCTTTTGCAAAAATTTTCCACCGCTCTTCAGACCCTCTTAAAAGTTCTTTGGCAGCCACTTTGGTAGCCAGGACCTGAGAGGTGAGTAGCGTTTGGTCCGAATAACAATTTTTACACACTCCCCTTGGAGGGTAACTGTTGCTGCAATGGATCCACCACTCCTCCTTACAAACTAAACAAATAAAGCACACAAAAGGGTTACAATTCCCCCAGCAATTTTCAGCATTACATCTTATTCTTACTGCTGTATTCAGCAGATCTTCCCCCCCTCCCACTGGTGCTCCTGTTGCTTGGAGCAGTATGTTGGATCCCACAGTCTATCTCCCATGTGGAAAAAGTCTCATACCTGTGGTGGGGTGAGAATAATGTAATTTGTCTTTTAATTAGAGCTTACTCGCTTCTTGAGTGTCAATTTCAGGCTCCCAGGTGTGCCTTTTACTTCCCACCCGGGGTCATTGGTGAATTTAGACGGATCTACTGGTCCCTTGATTTGGCTTGCGTGAGTCCACCCTTTTTCCACAGTGCGTACTGCTGTGTCTGTTGTAAGCAACACCTGGTAAGGTCCTTCCCACTTAGGTGTTATCGGATTTTCCTTCCAACTTCGGACCAGTACCCAGTCCCCGGGCTGAACCTGATGTAATACAAGATCTAATGGTGGTCTCTGAACCAACATTCCTTTTTCCCATAGCTGTTTTTTGAATTTCATCAAAGCTATTAAATACTCGTTAATGTATCGTTCACTAACATTTGGGTTTGTCTATGCCTTTTCTAAACTATAGGGCATGCCATATAACATCTCGAATGGGGAAATTCCCAAATCCGCCTGGGGTTGAGTCCGAATGTTCAGCAAGGCTAGGGGAATGCATTTAACTCATGATAATTTTGTTTCTAGTACCAATTTAGTAAGTTGTTTTTTTATTTCTCCATTCATCCTTTCTACCCGGCCTGAACTTTGAGGGTGCCAAGGAGTATGTTGTTCCCATTTTATTCCTAATGCTGCTGCCAGCTCCTGAGTTATCTTTGATGTAAAGTGCGGCCCCTTATCAGAGTCAATTGTTTCTGGTACACCATACCTGGTGACTATCTCTTCCAGCAGGGCTTTTACTACTGTTCATGCGGTTTCCCTTGATGTCGGGAAGGCTTCCACATAATGAGTAAGATGATCTACTACTACTAAAAGATATTTAATCCTCCCCACCTTTGGCAATTCGGTAAAATCCACTTGAATATTTGCAAAGGGTTGTTTTGCTAGAGGCCTTCCCCCATAGGGTAATTTTCTGAGGTTACTTCGATTTACCCACAAACAGGTAGGACATCCCTTTGTGATATGTTTAGCTATATCGTGGAGCCCGATGCTCATGTACCTAGCGGCAAAGTGATCCACCAGCCCCTGGGCTCCCCAATGAGTTTTCTGATGTAGCTTATACAATACCCTTTGAGCTATCGCCTTTGGTAACACTTCCCGGCTGTCTGCTAATATCCACTTTCCTGCTTCCTCTGTAACACCCATTCTTCTAAGTCTCTCTTTTTCCTCATTCGTAAAAATTGTATCAGTGTTTTCACCGCCCTTGACTCCATCTTTTCCCCTTTGCCCCCCTTTTTCTTTTAGGACCATTTCCTTTAGGGCTGCCCGTTTTGCCTCCTGATCTGCAGTGTTGTTCCCCCTGCTTTTTAAATCTATTCCTCGTTGGTGTCCCTTTAAATGAACCACTGCTAACCTTGTCGGACCTCTCAGAGCTTTTAGTATCTCAACTATAAGTTTCTGGTGTATCAAATCCTTCCCCTGTGAGTTGATAAGGCCCCTTTCTTCCCATAGCTTTCCAAATGTATGGACTACTCCAAATCCATATCTAGAATCAGTATATATTGTCCCCTCCTTCCCCTCAAGAAGTTTCAAGGCCCTTAATATTGCATATAATTCACATGCCTGGGCAGACCATGATCTATCTAATGCACCCGGCTCTACCACCTGTAAGTTCGGACCCTGCACTATTGCATACCCTGATTTTCTTTTCCCTTCTATTACCCTGGAGGATCCATCCACGAAAAGTCTTTCACCACTTTCTAATTCCTCTTCTTCTAAATCCGGTCTAATCTTCGTCTGCTCCTCTATTGTAGCTATACAGTCATGGGTCAAAAACTCATGCTCCGGTTCCCTGTATAAAAATGCGGCCGGGTTCTGTAGTGCAGTGGTTTCTAACGTCAAATTGGGTGCCTTTACCAGAATTCCTTCATACTTTAGAAGCCTAGCATCTGAAATCCATTTTTCTGCTTTTTGCTGTAATACGCTCCAGATGTTGTGAGGGGACATTACTTTGAGATTACCATTAAAAGTAATTTTTCTAGCTTCTTCCACCAATAGGGCACATCCGGCCACTATTTGTAAGCAGGTTGGCCAGCCCCTACTCACAGGATCTAAAATTTTTGATAAATATGCAACGGGCTTCTTTTTCCCTGCCCAGTCCTGGGTAAGTACTCCAAATGCAATACCCTCTTCTATGTTTACAAATAAGAAAAATGGTCTCCTCACATCCGGGACGCTTAAGACCGGGGCATGGACCAAACTTTCCTTTAATTCCTGAAGTTTCTCTATGTCTTCTTGACTCCATTTCATTAGCCCTTCCTGTGTTAATTTATGGTAAAGAAATCTAGCTTAACTGCTATAATTTTCAATCCACTGCCTGCAGTACCCAGTAAGTCCTAAAATTTGACGAACTTGTCTCTTGTTTTTTGGAATAGGTAGTGACATAATTGCTTGGATCCTTTCAGGGTCTATTCTTTTCTCTCCCTTCTTTAAATAGTGCCCCAAATATTTTACCTTCTCCTCTACAAACTGGGGTTTAGTCTTAGAAACTTTCAACCCCTTAAGTCCCAGAAAATTCAACAGCCTTATACTTTCTTTTCTTACATTCTCCTCATGTTCCCCTGCTAGAAGCAGATAATCTACATATTGTATTCAGGGTTACTCCCGGTCCTGTTTGGTAATCCTGCAAAATTTGTTCCAATGCCTGTCCAAACAAATTCGAAGATTCTGTGAACCCCTGGGGTAACACTGTCCACCTCAGCTGTTGCCTCCTTCCTGTATTGGGGTCCTCCCATTCAAATGCAAAGTAATCCCGGCTTGCCTCGTCGAGAGGGCAAGCCCAAAAGGCATCCTTTAAATCTATGACACTATACCATAAGTTATTAGGCCCCAATTTACTTAAGAGTGTATATGGATTTGCCACCACGGGGAACCGAGCCACTGTGCGTTTATTAATTTCCCTTAAGTCGTGTACTAACCGATAAGTGCCATCTGATTTGCGCACAGGGAGTATCGGTGTGTTGAAGGGTGACATGCATGGTTCTAGCAACCCCTTGCTCAACAATCTATCTACCTCAGGTTTTAATCCCCATTGACCCTCAGGGGATATGGGATATTGCTTTATTTTTACCGGGACTTCCGGATTTCTAATAATCACCGAAAATGGGGCTATTTTTAGCTGCCCCATGTTTCCTGGATTATACCATACTTCAGGGTTTATCTTTTCTTCGTCCTCCACTCTGAGAGTTTAATTTGTAGTTCCTTTTCTTCTACTTCTATCCTAATTCCTAGTTCTATAATCATATCTCTCCCTACTAGATTATATTCAGATTCTGATACTAACAAAAAGTCTCCCAACCCAATTCTTGATTCTGATTCAACTGTCACCCTTTTAATAACCCCCACCTCAAAGGGTTCTCCCTTTGCTCCTACTACCATGGCAGTCTCTTTAGATAGACTACATCCTTTTGGCAAAAACTGAATAGTTGATCTTTCAGCTCCTGTGTCAACCAGAAAAACTATTTCCTGGCCATGGGGACCCACCTTCAGTTTTATCAAGGGCTCCTTATGATGTTTCCGTGTCCCCAAGAGATAGAGCCCCTGACCCCTCTAATCTGTCTTGAACTCCTTTTCATCCCGAATCCTGACCCTACACTCTTTCTTGAAATGTCCTTTTTTCCCACAATAAAAACACACCTTAATGTCCTGTCTCTCCCTTGAATCCCTAGACTCCTTAAGCTCTCTTACTGGCTGCCTCTGTGTCTCCCTCTCACCCTGTTCCCTACTTTCTCGTACCGCAGCAACCATCATTCTAACTTGCCGTTTCTAACTTTCCTCTTCCCTTCGGACATACACCTTTTGAGCCTCTCTCAATAGCTCATCTAAGCCTCTATCCTGCCAATCTTCCAGCTTTTGTATCTTCTTCCTTATATCTTCCCAAGATTTAGACACAAAATGTACCTTCAACACTGCCTGTCCCATTTGACCATCTGGATCCATTCCTGAATAAAGCTGGAAATTCTTTCTCAACCTCTCTAACCACTCTGTGGGGGTTTCATCCTTCTTTTGCCTCTCATTAAATGCTTTATTGATGTTCTGGCCTCTCGGGACTGATTCCCTAATTCCCTGAACTATGATTGTCCTCAGGTCCTGCATGCGTGTTTGATGTGCAGGATTCTGATGATCCCACTGAAGATTTTGAAGGGGCCATTTGGTGTTAGCTGCAGGACCCTGAGCGTGTTGGGTGTCCCAGATACGCATGCCCTCCCTCCTAATCATATTTTTCTCTTCGGCCGTAAACAGGATGTTCAAAATGGCCTGTAATTCATCCCAGGTATACATATTAGGACCCAGAAATTGGTCCACTCTTTCAGCAACTCCCAGCGGGTCTTCTAA